>NW_026612792.1:0-43902 GCF_029582105.1 Oenanthe melanoleuca | reverse complement strand
TCTAAACTAAATACACATAGGAGCCTGCCCATGTAAGCACATATTCAGGCCCTGTAAACTAAGCACATATTCAGGCCCTGTAAACTAAATACACATAGGAGCCTGCCCATGTAAGCACATATTCAGGCCCTGTAAACTAAGCACATATTCAGGCCCTGTAAACTAAATACACATAGGAGCCTGCCCATGTAAGCACACACTCAGGCCCTCTAAACTAAGCACACACTCAGGCCCTCTAAACTAAGCACACACTCAGGCCCTCTAAACTAAGCACACACTCAGGCCCTCTAAACTAAGCACACACTCAGGCCCTCTAACACATAGGAGCCTACCCATGTAAGCACATATTCAGGCCCTGTAAACTAAATACACATAGGAGCCTACCCATGTAAGCACACATTCAGGCCCGGTAAACTAAGCACATATTCAGGCCCTGTACATTAAGCACACACTCAGGCCCTGTAAACTAAGCACATATTTAGGCCCTGTAAACTAAGCACATATTCAGGCCCTGTAAACTAAGCACATATTCAGGCCCTGTAAACTAAATACACATAGGAGCCTACCCATGTAAGCACATATTCAGGCCCTGTAAACTAAGCACATATTCAGGCCCTGTAAACTAAATACACACAGGAGCCTGCCCATATAAGCACATATTCAGGCCCTGTAAACTAAGCACATATTCAGGCCCTGTAAACTAAATACACACAGGAGCCTGCCCATGTAAGCACATATTCAGGCCCTGTAAACTAAGCACATATTCAGGCCCTGTAAACTAAATACACACAGGAGCCTGCCCATGTAAGCACATATTCAGGCCCTGTAAACTAAGCACATATTCAGGCCCTGTAAACTAAATACACACAGGAGCCTGCCCATGTAAGCACATATTCAGGCCCTGTAAACTAAGCACATATTCAGGCCCTGTAAACTAAGCACACATAAGAGCCTGCCTAAATAAGCACACACTCAGGCCCTGTGAACTAAGCACACACTCAGGCCCTGTGAACTAAGCACACACTCAGGCCCTGTGAACTAAGCACACACTCAGGCCCTGTGAACTAAGCACACACTCAGGCCCTGTGAACTAAGCACACACTCAGGCCCTGTGAACTAAGCACACACTCAGGCCCTGTGAACTAAGCACACACTCAGGCCCTGTGAACTAAGCACACACTCAGGCCCTGTGAACTAAGCACACACTCAGGCCCTGTGAACTAAGCACACACTCAGGCCCTGTGAACTAAGCACACACTCAGGCCCTGTGAACTAAGCACACACTCAGGCCCTGTGAACTAAGCACACACTCAGGCCCTGTGAACTAAGCACACACTCAGGCCCTGTGAACTAAGCACACACTCAGGCCCTGTGAACTAAGCACACACTCAGGCCCTGTGAACTAAGCACACACTCAGGCCCTGTGAACTAAGCACACACTCAGGCCCTGTGAACTAAGCACACACTCAGGCCCTGTGAACTAAGCACACACTCAGGCCCTGTGAACTAAGCACACACTCAGGCCCTGTGAACTAAGCACACACTCAGGCCCTGTGAACTAAGCACACACTCAGGCCCTGTGAACTAAGCACACACTCAGGCCCTGTGAACTAAGCACACACTCAGGCCCTGTGAACTAAGCACACACTCAGGCCCTGTGAACTAAGCACACACTCAGGCCCTGTGAACTAAGCACACACTCAGGCCCTGTGAACTAAGCACACACTCAGGCCCTGTGAACTAAGCACACACTCAGGCCCTGTGAACTAAGCACACACAGGAGCCTGCCCAAGTAACCACATACTCAGGCCCTGAGAACTAAGCACACACTCAGGCCCTGAGAACTAAGCACACACTCAGGCCCTGTGAACTAAGCACACACTCAGGCCCTGTGAACTAAGCACACACTCAGGCCCTGTGAACTAAGCACACACTCAGGCCCTGTGAACTAAGCACACACTCAGGCCCTGTGAACTAAGCACACACTCAGGCCCTGTGAACTAAGCACACACAGGAGCCTGCCCAAGTAACCACATACTCAGGCCCTGAGAACTAAGCACACACTCAGGCCCTGAGAACTAAGCACACACTCAGGCCCTGAGAACTAAGCACACACTCAGGCCCTGAGAACTAAGCACACACTCAGGCCCTGAGAACTAAGCACACACTCAGGCCCTGAGAACTAAGCACACACTCAGGCCCTGAGAACTAAGCACACACTCAGGCCCTGAGAACTAAGCACACACTCAGGCCCTGAGAACTAAGCACACACTCAGGCCCTGAGAACTAAGCACACACTCAGGCCCTGAGAACTAAGCACACACTCAGGCCCTGAGAACTAAGCACACACTCAGGCCCTGAGAACTAAGCACACACTCAGGCCCTGAGAACTAAGCACACACAGGAGCCTGCCCAGTAACCACATACTCAGGCCCTGAGAACTAAGCACACACTCAGGCCCTGAGAACTAGGCACGCATAGGAGCCTGCCTAGGTAAGCTCACATAGAAGCCCTGTCAATGAAAAAACACATAGGAGCTCTCTCAAATTAGGCACATATTCAGGCCCTGTAAAGTAAACACATATAAGCCCTGACCAAGTTAGCACATATAGCAGCCCTGTCCAAGTAAGCACAGAGTCCTGTCAAACTAAGCACACATAGGAGTCTGCCCAGGTAAGCACACATAGGAGTCTGCCCAGGTAAGCACACATAGGAGTCCTGCCCAGGTAAGCACACATAGGAGTCTGCCCAGGTAAGCACACATAGGAGTCTGCCCAGGTAAGCACACATAGGAGTCTGCCCAGGTAAGCACACATAGGAGTCTGCCCAGGTAAGCACACACAGGAGCCCTGCCCAGGTAAGCACACACAGGAGCCCTGCCCAGGTAAGCACACACAGGAGCCTGCCCAGGTAAGCACACATAGGAGTCTGCCCAGGTAAGCACACATAGGAGTCTGCCCAGGTAGCACACATAGGAGTCTGCCCAGGTAAGCACACATAGGAACCCGGTCATGCTAAATACATTGGAGCCCTGTCAAAGCTGCCTCAAAAATCCCTCCTTACAAATCCAGACCCAGCATCCCACTCTCATCCCCTCTGTGGGTTGGAATCCTTCACTTACCTGTCAGACATCGGGGTGCAGAGAATGCCACCTTGTCATCTGGGAAACTGCTGCCATCACCCGGCCGTTTTCTCTTAGTCAGCTGCAATAAAGAAAACCAAACATCAGTACATTCTCTTAGCAGCACATCGGCCAAAACCGGATAATTCCCCTATTCACCACCGCCCAAGAATGCCCGGGTACTCAGGGCGCATGCTTCGGCCACCCTCTGAGGCTCTGCACCGTTTGCACCCACACGACTCTGCCAGTCCCCTTAAAATCACAGGTGGAGGGGCATTCCCCGCAGTTTAAACACACACAATAACAGAAGAGCAGTTACTTTCCTCAATTAAAATTTTTTTTGTCCTCATAGCCCCCAATTTTTTCTGGGGGCACCAGGGAGGGGTCGGCAAGATGAAACTGAAAAGGGAAAATACACTAGTTCCCACTAAAAAGTCACATGGGCTCACCTGTTCAGAAGCTGCTTCCTCTCAGAAAGATTTGTCCCTCGGCACCTTCCTGAAGCCATGCTCTGCATGCCAGCGCTCCACCAGATCCTGTGAGGTGCTCTCACCTCTGTTCTGGGAGGTACCCCCGGGAGCCCACCATAAGCTCCTCTCCTCCAGCAGCTTTATATCAAAGAGAGCAGGGAAACCCTCCCCCTAAAACAGCCCCCAGCAGGACCTGCCCCCTCGTCATGCTCACTGCAAACACCTGGGACTGCTCACCCTAAGTAGTCACATCTGGGGCTGCTCTGGTCCCTCTCATCACCCTGAGTGCTCCCAGCTAGGGCTCCTGAGGGGCACAGCCCGGCACAGCACGGCGGGGGCGGGGTCCGGTCGGAGCAGGGGAGGGGCGGTGCCTGGCGGGGGGCAGGCAGCCCAAAAACGGCCCGGGGTTCTTCATTTCCCGCCCTTTCTGCCGCCCTCTTTGGAAGATCAGTCGAAGAACGACCGAGGTGCCATCATGGGAGTGGCATGAAGTGACTTCCCCCCTTCCTCGTCGCCGTTTTTGTTGTGGCCGAAGCCGCTTTCGGTCCGCCGCCGTCTTTGCTGCCGCGGGAGTGGCGGCAGGCAGCGACCGGGACGCCTGCTTGTTTCCACCCCGCTCGCCCACCCGCTGTCCCCTGCCCCGGTGCGATCGCGCCTCCATCCCCGCGCCGAAACCGGCCCCGCCGCTGTCATCCCTCTCATCCATCGCTCCCTTTGCACCGCGAACTGCCCTTCTCCCCTGCCCTCTAGGTACGGACACCGCGCCGCTCTGTAGCCGCAGAGCGCCCCACGACCCGACAGCTGCGCTGCCCCGAGGAACGGCTGCAGCACCGGGCTGTGCTCCAGGACAAGACGGCAGCACTGCCGCAGAACGCAGCCCGGGGCTACTGGGCGTTGGGGACAGGGACGCGAAAGCACAAAGCAACGAATCCCATCCCTTCCAAAAACCCCCTAAATGAGTGCCCCAAACCCTATTCGTATTTATAATCTATACGTATTTTATTAATTCAATTAATGTTGCACTATAACACATCTACAATATTATTTTTATTAACTATATACATAATCTTTATGTTGGTAACATCTATTTCTATTCAATGCACATCTAAATCTTTATATATATTTGTATTTTTTAAATTTAGTATTATTTATTTAAAAGCTCCACCTCTAAGGAAATACAAACACAAAACCCTTTATTTTAAACGATATTTAAATATATGTTTTTATTTCTATTTTTCATATTTATATCTATAATTCATATACCTATATAAGAATATTTTATTGATATATAAGAATATAAGAATATATTTTATTGATATCCTATATATTTATCTATTTATTTATACATATCCTTACATGTATTTATATATGCAGATATACTTCTAATTTTATATGTCTTTGTATGCTTATTGTATATTTGGATATTTATTTTGCTTATATTATTAAAAAAAAACCCCCTGCCTTTAGCAAATAAAACCAATAATATATTTCACCCATACAAAATATTTTTGTATTTCTATTCTCATATTTATAATTTATATTCATACATTATACATTATATTGCATTATTAATATTATACATTTAATATAAATTTGTTACTTGTTCATATTTTATATTGTTTTATTTTTCTATTATACTTATTTTATATTTAGATTATGTATTAAAAAAAACTTCTCTAACCAAATAAAACAAATAAAACATTTATTTAAGCTATAGTTAGGTAGTTTTTATATTTATATTTTCCTGTCTTCTACCTGTGAAGGATGGCACCCAGCACCACCCCCCCATCCCCACTCACCTGCTCCTTCACCGCAGCATGGCTCCCTCTCCTTGGGACCTTGGGGTGCCCCAAAGGACATGGGAGGCCCCGAATCTCCACCCCCTGTCCCCCTCAGCCTTTTTTCCTCACCCTCCAAAGAAGGCACAGAACGACTACAACTGCCTCGGGCAGGAGCACGGCACTTTATTCGAACCCTTCCCATGGTCCATCCCCCCAAAAAGGGACTCTGCTCACGCAAGGAAGTGGGGGACAGCCCCCAGAAGGGCTGAAGTTCCTTCTCAGCCCCGCAGACACAGGCAACAAGGGGCAGAAGAAGAAGACGACCAGCAGAGAGGACACAGCAAGAAAACTAAGATCAAGGCGCAGGATGAAATGGAAAAAACAAAAAATCCAAAAACACCTGGGATGGTGAATGGGCCGCACACAGAGAGGGATTAAAAAAGAACAGGGACAGCAAATGGGACACACCCATGGGAACCACCGGCACGGGGAGCTCCACAGAGCCACACAGAATAAAACAGGAACACGAGCGAGGCATGGAGAAGGACGCAGAATGAAACACGGTGCCAAATACGCAGCAAGGACTGAGGGATACAAAGAGGGAAACAAAAACCCGCAGAGGAATCGACCGCGGCACGTGCCGGGGCGGGCAAACGCGGCCAAGGAGCAGCACAGAGAGAGAGCATGGAGACAGAGAGGCATGGCCAGCAGGACAGAGGCTCACCAAGAGAGGGGACGGTCAGGGAGGAGCACTGGGCAGCAGGTGCACACAGGTACAGGCAAAGGGACAGTGACAGGGACAAAGAAACACAGTCACGGTGCAGGACTGAGGGACAAGGAGAGGAAGAAAGGAGAAATAAAGATGCAGGCAGCAAGTGAGACAGAGAGAGAGGCAAAAAGTAGGACAGAACAGGGAGAGGGATTGAATAAGAGATTACATAAATATTGAGTATTCATTTCAAAAAAGAAAAAGAAGAACAAGAGAGAGAGAAGCAGTGAAAGGGAATGGGATGGGGAGCACACAGGCCAAGAAAGGAACACCAAAGACACAGCGGACAGAGAGGAGAGAAGAGGTGGAAAATTGAATATAAAGCAGGAAGAGGAACAGCAGCAGACCCAGGAGTATTTATTACAGAGTGTGGCTGCTGAACCTGTCAGGAAAGCACCAGCTCCGACAGAACAGGGCACGGGCACGGCTCGGCCTGGGACTCATCGATTCACATCTGTCTCATAAAGGCCGTGATAAAACATGAGGTGAAGCTGAATGGTTGATGTGCTGCAGCTTGGGTCCTGCTCAGCCCTCATCCCAGCCCGTGATGCCAGTGAACACACTGATGCTCTTCTCAGCATCCAAATTCCTTCTTCAAGTTTCTTCAAGCTAGGGGAAGGAAAACAAACAAACAACAGCTAATTGTATACTTATGATTATAGTGCCCGCCACAGGAATTTGGAAGGAATTATGCTACTCAGAGCTAATACAAATGACGCACTCTAAAAATAAGTGCAACAGGAAAATGTAATGCTATTAAAATGATAAAATACTTGAACCTCAGGGGGAAAAAAAAAAATCTCAGTATCAAAGCTCTTTGTATTTTGCATGCACATTTCCATCTAAGAAAAGCATTTGCTGGTTACAATAGGCTTCTTCATAGCCTAACAGCAAACATGAAGTTTGCCTAACTCCATTTGAATCAGGGATATAAAAGCAGATCAAGCAAGTGACAAATGAGAGAGCTATTCCTAGACTGCAGCAGACACCAACAATGAATTATGAGCGGGTTCCAGCCTGGCATGGCTGGGTTTTTCCTTGGACCTACCTCAATTAAACGAGTTTTAAGCTTTTGATGCCTGCAAGTTGGTGTTCTTCTCACTGGGGCAATTGGAAATAATTTCAGTATCATTAGAAAATTTTAGAAAAATCCAGCTAAAAGTTTCACCTCTGTCCCCTCTAAGTTATCCCAGTTTTCCCCAGCTAGGAGCTGCACAGAAGTGAGACAGGGGAAATGACATCAGGGAACAGCTATAAAGTTAAAGGCAGAAAGAGAAGACTTACCAGCAAAGGGCAGGAAAGGAGAAAGGTTTCAGAAAAGATTTTGGTGGTCTAATTAATGATCATTTCTGATTCGCCAGTGAGAAGAACACGAACACCCAGCCAGTCAGGCCTCACAGTCCCCTGCAGTGAGAGCTCAGCGCACATCCACAGAGGCAAGTCCAGCACCTGAATTAAAGAAAAAAAAAAAAAAAAAAAAGAAAAAATAACCAGAAGAAAAAGGTGACAGGGCAGCACAAAGATTGTTCTCTGTGCAGTGCCCAGACTCGGGGCTCGCTCTCAGCTTTGCTAGTTCCCATGAATTATCCCACAGCCCCCCAATTATCTGCTCAGTTCCTGCTGCCATAACCTCACAGTGCCTCACGGAGGGTGGATATTCCCGTGCAGAGCTGCCCCTTGAACGCCAGCTGTGCCAGGAACGGGCAGAGCGTCCAAGGAAGCTCAGCAGCATCGGGACAGGGACAGGCATCTGTTCCAAAGAATTGGCTATTTAAAGCCCTCATCCCCCAGCCCCGCCCATGTCCCTGGGGGGCAGCTGACAGAGCTGCCTGGAGTCCAGCTGATTTAGCCCCCCTGAGCCGGGGCTCCAGGTGATATTTTCAAGCAGGAGAAGGCAGGGCCAGGGGCACTCCCGTCCCGTGCCAAGGCAGCTCCCCGTGCCCACGGGAGGACATCTCTCCCTGCAGCAGCTCAGCTCCTTTCAGGGCCTCAGCAGTGGCCTCTGCAAGTTCTTTTCCCTCAGCAAAGGGTGCACATCCCTGCCTTCAGCACACCTCCAGTGGGACCCACCTGGGAAAGCTTTCCATCCCTTCTGCACTTCCAGCTGGCTCCCTGGAAACTCCCACCTTCGTCCAAACAAAACTTCATCCCACCTGAACCTTTGATTTGAAGGCATCTCTGCAGGCTGTCGGTTGGCATTTAATAGCTGTGAGGCAAGATTGCCTTGGCTTTAGTGCTGCTGCTGCTGAATGAGGCCTCAGGCAGGAAGGGAAGGGAAGGGAATTGGGGTGGACAGGACATACCTGGCAGCTGCCTGGGAGCTCTGGGAGGCTGGAACCAGGAATTGCTGTCTGAGCCCCTCTGCACGCAGCCAGTGCCACCATCACCAGGACACGCCAGCTGCTCCTTGGGCTGCTTTTGGGCTGTCAGTGGCCTGTATCCAGGCTGAAGCATCTCCAGGAGCCTGCTCAGAGCAGCCCCTGGCCCGGGAGCCATGGGCAGCCCTTGAGCTGTGTCCGTGCCAGCGCCGGCCGGGCACCCAGCGCCCATCCCGGGCCGTGTGCTCGGCACGGGCAGGACGCTGCAGGCACAGCCCCTGCCCCGAGGGCCCATGGACAAGAGGTGCTGGATGCCTTTCGGGGACTCCTGGCCTCCTCCTGCCCCCTGTTCCCCGCAGCTGGGACACACAGAAACAACAAGGAGCATTGCTGGCAGTGAGTGGGAAGCACTGAGACCTCTGTCCAGCTTGCTGGAGCCAAGGATTCCCATCCTTGGGAGTTTCATACCAGTGATGCAGAGGGCTCAGTCAGTCGGAGCACAGTCCAGGTAGTGCCAAGGTTGTGAGTTCAATTCTCCCACAGACCGTGTCCTAGAGTCGGATTTTAGGAACCCTCTCAATCCCAGTATATCCTGTGACCTGGAAGCAAAGGGGAAAAGCCGCAGCCGAGTTTTAATAAAAGAGGTTTTGCCACTGCAGAGCTTCTTGGAGTTGCAAAGCAAGGGAGAGGGGGAGCGTCGCACCTAGCAGGTGATGGAGAAGCAGCCCGAGCAGAACCCTGCCCGGCCCCGCCGAGCGGCTCGTCCCGCGCCCCAGCCCCGCTCGTTCCGCAGGGGTGCGCGGGCAGCAGCCCCGGGGCTGTGCGCGCACGGGAACGGGGAGCCGGGCGCTGCTCCGCGCTCAGGGCTGCGGGGCCTCTGCGGGACGGGGGCACCGGGAGCGCCGGGATTTGGGGCTCCCAGGGCTGGCACGGCGCTCCCCGCGCCCCGGCCGGGTCCAGCCGCGATGCAGCGTCTACACGGGGAGATCCCGCCGCCGTTCTTCCGGGCGCGGTTATCGGCAGAGCCCCGGCTCCCCGCGGCCACAGCGGGACCGTGTCCAGAGTGCCGCGGCCGCCGGAACGGAATGGGAGCGGCAGCGCCGGGCTCAGCCCCAGCGCCCGTCCGGGGCGGCTGCTGCTGCTGCCTGCGGCGATCCCGATCCCGGCCCCCCTACCCGCACCCTGCCTGCCCGGGGAGAGGCGGCACCGCCTGGAACCCCCAGCCAATACCGCCAAAACCTAGACCCGACCCTGGTCCTACCTGAGCGCCCCAGGATTCGCGCAGAACCGGGAGCTGTCCCTGGCACAGCGCTCCGACGAGGATCCCGCCGCATCCCAGCACGAGTGTTCCCGAATGGAACGGGCCGGGAGCGGATCGGCCGCATAGAAATAGGCCCCGGCCCGCGCAGCCGCACTGGGGCCCCGCGCACCTGAGTCGGGCCCGGCCCCGCCCCTCAATCCCCGCCCGCTCCCTCCCCGGCGCCTCGTCCTGCCCGGGCTGGGGCGGGGCCATCGCTCGCGGCCCGCCCCCTCTCCCGGGGCCGTTCCCTGTTCCGGGTCCCCTCGGAGCCGGCACTGCCCAGCATTCCTCACCGGGGCTGGGGGTTCCAGCACAGCCCCCAGGGCATCCCGCTGCTTCCTCAAGCCCCCTTCAGCGGGATCAGTTTTTGGAGAGAGATACCCAAACCCAGCAGAGCTGGCTTTAACGGATCCGGGGGAATATCCCCTCTCCCCATCTCACCCAATTGCCGCTGCCAAAAGCCAGCCTGAGGATCAGCTCCCTGTCCCCTCAATCTCTGCAAGGAATCGGATTTCTCAATCCGGCAGGGCAGCAATGCTGTTCTCCTCGCCGGAGATCCGGATTGCAGCGGCGTCCCCGCCGGCGCTGCCCGGATGGAGCGGGGAGCGGGGGGTGTGTGTGAATAGAGGGGAGGGTGACGCCGAGTTCGGGCTGCGAGAGCGGCCGCGGCTGCGAGCGTGGGAAGGGCGGCAGTGCTGTCGCCTTGTGGGCAGAGCGCGGTACTGCAGCCACCCCCGAGCCGGCGCTCTGGCAGTGCTCGGCAGCGGCTGCAGTACCGCGCTGTGCCCACAAGGCGGCGTTAGCGGCGGGTGCGCGGGGCAGGGGCGGGGCTGGGGGAGCGTCCCAGGGAGACGGACACGGGAGGGACGGGATCAGCGCTGGGGATGGCCTCAGGGTCCCTCGGGAGGGACGGGATCAGCTCTGGGGATGGCCTCAGGGTCCCTCGGGAAGGACATTGGGGATGGCCTCAGGGTCCCTCGGGAGGGACGGGATCAGCGCTGGGGATGGCCTCAGGGTCCCTCGGGAGGGACGGGATCAGCGCTGGGGATGGCCTCAGGGTCCCTCCGGAGGCGCTCGGGCACAGGAGATGCCGTGATGTGCAGGTGACACCCTGGGGACCCCACGTGTCGAGGGACCGGGGCTGGGGTTGTGACGGGCTGGGCTTGTGTGAGAAGTGGATCTTTGGGTGAGTGACAGGCGTGGTGGTGCACCGAGAAATTGGCTAGTTAGCTAAATATTGAATTAACTGCCCAACTAACTAATAACTACTTTCATTAGTACTCCAGAGTAGGCATGTAATGTTCAATCAAGGTAATTATTAGTCACTGCCATCTGGAGTATTAATGAGGGGCCCTACCTGGCATATATGAAAAAGGAGAAAAAAATATGTATGTCTGGTGCAGCAGTAGAAAATTTCAGGCTCCTGAGGTGTAAATAATTTTATTTAAATAATAACATAAGGTTTTTTGGTGTTTTGGTTTGTTTTTTTTACTTGCAAGGAGCCTGAAAATTTGTATTGCTGTTTTTTAAATTGTACAGCTAGAAAGGAAAAGAAAGTTAGAAAAAGGTTAGAGAGAAAAAAAAAGAAAGAGTGAAAAAGAAAAAAACCAGAGTTAGAGACTACTAGAAACAGGGAAAGAGAAATAGAGTCAGACAGAAATAGAGAGAAAAAGAAAAGAAATAGAGAGAAAAAGAAATAGAGTTAATGCTACAGCAAATATGAAAAAGAAAGACAGGAGCCAAGGGGAAGACGTGGGGTATCTTGACTAGGGGCGACTTAACTTTATTGAATGAATGTTTTTATTCACAGCAAAAGACAGCAAGGTGTACAAAGGCAAGTACAGGTACCAATTTAATTACAGATACACTCCATGGACACGCTGCTAAAGGTGAATTTACCCACAGAGCCTTTTTTTCCCCACTTTGAATCCACATGGGCCCACCTCTCTCCTCCCAAGTGCAAACAGCTCTTTATGGTCCAGAGATCCTCAAATAAATAGAACAATGTGCCAGCCCAGTGAAACGCTACTGCCAGGAATGACCCAGGTAAGGCAAACAGGGGCACTTCCCCTTAGGCATCCCCAAACCCTGAGCAAGCAGGGAGGCTGCCCAGAGCCTGCTGTGACATCCCCAGCTTCCTCTGCCTTAGATGTGGGCAGAGAGCTCCTGCTTCCCAGGCTGCCCACCCCTGAGCCCAGGAGCAGGCAGGGGCTGCTGCTCCTTCAGCTGTGCCCCAGTCAGGCATTTCCTGCAGGATCCCGCAGCTCTACTTACTGGGCCTGTGGTGATGGCTGGGTTCTGCAGCCTGGGCTCTTCCCACTGGGTCATTTTCTTATCTGCAAATAACAAAAGAAATGATCCCACGGCTTTTCTCTGCTACCACACCGTGAATTTCTCTTGGTTTTTCTCTCCCTAGCACTGCTCAGCTCTGTCAGGGTTAGCAAAGGCTTGTGTCTCCCCACCCTCCCCAGCCCCAACACACTGTTAAGCTGAAAACATCCACTCAAAAACACAGAAGCACCCCAGAACCCAGGGAATCTGCACTGCTTTGATGGCAACGTCTGCAGGAGTGAGTGACACGTTCATTGGAACGTGGGCTGGGATTGGAGACACGGCCTGGTGGGTAAAGGAACCCAAAGTTTTTGGCAGTGACACCCCAAGTTACTGTTTGGAAATTCTGCACAGAGAGCTGAGGTATCACACTTCTAAATCTGGAGGGAGTAACATTTTTCCTAGACTCTGATTTAATGAGAAGGTGAAGGGGGCAGAACTGTCCTGCTTTGGTGCAAGAGAATCACCCAGCAAGGGGCAGTGGAGATGCTGGCAGTGGCACAGCACAGCCCACTTCTTTCCATCTACAGCTCTGAGGAGCACCAGGAGGATGACAGGAAAGCTTCTACAGGACCATGCTGGGACTGCCCTTCCCTGCCTCCAGACAGCTGCTCCTCCCAGGATCCTGAACGCGGGATCACAACAAAACAACGGGATTGCAACCAGAAGACAACGCTCCAGACCCACCCGGGTGCCACCTGCAATGGCAAGGTGCTGGTCACCCTGGGCTGCCACCCTCTGCTGCTACGGACACTCCTCTGCGTCAGGAGCTGGGCAGCAGCAGTCCGACTGCATTTTCCTTGTTCCTACAACTGGAAAGCCCTCTAAGTTTGAGCATCCCAAGCTGCTTTAAGGGGGACTGGGATCTGAAAGGTGTCCTTCAGCAAATGTTACCTGGAGAAAATTCTGAAGGACTGCGAGCACATTGCAAGACATTTGATCTATAAGTTAATTTAACAGTAAAATACTACTTTATTTCCCTTCACACATTAAAGTGATTTATCCCTTTTGGAAAAGCTGAGGAGGGCTGCCAGCCTGAGACCCCAGAGCTGCTGCCAAGGTGGGGCACCCAGCACAGCCCTTTGCCTTTCCAACCCCTCCACTGGAATCCCCTTCTTGGTCACCTTGACACCAGCAGCCACAAATCACAGTGCCAGTTCTGTGTGAAATCACAGGTAACACAGCTGGAAATGACTGACAGTGTGTCAGCTCTTGGCCCTCTCTACCCTCAGAGCGTGCAGCGACACCAACAAATCCCAGTCTAAGTTTCTTCTCAGAGTCTTACAGGGACTTCACGTCAAAAATGCTGTTCCAGGGCTACAAGGGTCTGGCATGAACCACTCCACCTGGAACTGCAGCTCAGGATTCTCTGCCTGATCCCAAGTGCACATGGATAACAAATTCATTCTTTTTGAAGAGTATTTTCAAAAGTCTCAACACCTTCAAAAGTTTCAGAACTTTGAGTCTTCCCATCACTACAGTTCTCTGTCAGAAACCAGGCTCTCAGGCCTTTGAGGATTCCCTCTTCTGCCTTTCCAAGGGCCCCACTATTTCCCTGAAGTTGGGACCCCCTGCCACATAGAGAACTCACAGAGCCAGACATTCCCAATGCTGATGGCATCACAAGGGTTACTCCAGCTGGGATTTGGGCACTCCTGTCAATACATCACAGAGTGAAATAACTCTTGTCCAGGTGAGGGTATTTTTCATGCCCTTTCCAACCAAAACTCTACTAATAATTGCCATTCTGAGTTTACACTTTGCCATTCTCCTTGCACAGCCTCTCCCTGCACACTGCAGGGGCCATTTGCCAGGCTCACTGTGACTTCCCATCCCATCCCATCCCAGTGAGCCCCTCTCCCCTCTCCTGCCCTGCTGCTTCCTGCTGAACTAAGGAGTTCTCCTCCCTAACTCCCTGTGCGTGTCACTGATGCAGATGGTGAATACCACCATGTGCTGCTGAACGTGGACAGACTTTGAGGGGAACCCACTGATGGTATCCATGCCCCTTGTGCGTGAATCACTGCCAGCTGCCCAGAAAATGGCTGCAGAAGGGCTGTTTTCCCTCCTGATCCCGTCCAACACGTGGCTGGTAGGTGCCTGGGAGCTGCCAGGAAGGCAGCAGTGTGTGTGTGCTGCAGGGAGCAGTGTGCCCATGGGGTGAGGTGACAGGGCAGCTGGGGCACACAGAGCCGGGGAAGGGCTCAGGGGCACCCCACAGAGCCGGGGAAGGGCTCAGGGGCGTGCCAGAATTGTTTTCCCAGGGGCCTTCAGCCCTCTGCTGTGAGACAGTTGGGCTGTACTAAAATGGCATTGTCATACGAGGTAGAGGTGCCACTCTTTGTGGAGTTGTGAGGTGCACTGTCCCACCCATGTTGTGTTTGTTTCTACAGGGGTATCAGAGCACTTATTAAAGGGAAATGGGGCACACCGAGTAATTCAAGATAAACACACAGTAGCATTGTCACAGGAACTCCAGCCTGTGCCTTGGATTTTGCCTATTTATGTATCCTTAACACAGCAGGACTAAATCAAATTGATAAACGCAGATCTTTGTAGCCTGCAGTGCTCAAGGCTTCCCTCCCCTATTCCTGCTCCTCCTGCACCCCTCACCACGCTTCCTAACTAGTGAAATTAAGTTCTGGTGAAAGTTTTGGAAAAAGAAGTATAGAAACAAGTGCTTACTTGTTACCAGCTCTATTATGAGCTTTCCCCAGCTAGGAGCTGCACAGAAGTGAGACTGGGGCAATGACATCAGGGAACAGCTGTAGAGTTAAAGGCAGAAAGAAAAGACTTACCAGCAAAGGGCAGGAAAGGGGAAAGGTTTCAGAAAAGATTTCTGTGGTCTAATTAATGATCATTTCTGATTCTCCTGTGAGAAGAACACAAACTCACAGCCAGTCAGGCCTCACAGTCCCCTGAAGTGAGAGCTCAGCACACATCCACAGAGGCAAGTCCAGCACCTGAAAGAAAAAAAAAAAAAAAAAAAAAAAAAAGAACCAGAAGAAAAGTGGTGACAGGGCAGCACAAAGATTGTTCTCTGTGCAGCGCCCAGACTCGGGGCCCACTGTCAGCTTTGCTAGTTCCCGTGAATTATCCCACAGCCCCCAATTCCCTGCTCAGTTCCTGCTGCCATAACCTCACAGTGCCTCACGGAGGGTGGATATTCCCGTGCAGAGCTGCCCCTTGAACGCCAGCTGTGCCAGGAACGGGCAGAGCGTCCAAGGAAGCTCAGCAGCATCGGGACAGGGACAGGCATCTGTTCCAAAGAATTGGCTATTTAAAGCCCTCATCCCCCAGCCCCACCCATGTCCCTGGGGGGCAGCTGACAGAGCTGCCCGGAGTCCAGCTGATTTAGCCCCCCTGAGCCGGGGCTCCAGGTGATATTTTCAAGCAGGAGAAGGCAGGGCCAGGGGCACTCCCGTCCCGTGCCAAGGCAGCTCCCCGTGCCCACGGGAGGACATCTCTCCCTGCAGCAGCTCAGCTCCTTTCAGAGCCTCTGCAAGTTCTTTTCCCTCAGCAAAGGGTGCACATCCCTGCCTCCAGCACACCTCCAGTGGGACCCACCTGGGAAAGCTTTCCATCCCTTCTGCACTTCCAGCTGGCTCCCTGGAAACTCCCACCTTCGTCCAAACAAAACTTCATCCCACCTGAACCTTTGATTTGAAGGCATCTCTGCAGGCTGTCGGTTGGCATTTAATAGCTGTGAGGGAAGACTGCCTTGGCTTTAGTGCTGCTGCTGCTGAACGAGGCCTCAGGCAGGAAGGGAAGGGAAGGCAATTGGGGTGGACAGGACATACCTGGCAGCTGCCTGGGAGCTCTGGGAGGCTGGAACCAGGAATTGCTGTCTGAGCCCCTCTGCACGCAGCCCGTGCCACCATCACCAGGACACGCCAGCTGCTCCTTGGGCTGCTTTTGGGCTGTCAGTGGCCTGTATCCAGGCTGGAGCATCTCCAGGAGCCTGCTCCCTGGCCCGGGAGCCACGGGCAGCCCTTGAGCCGTGTCCGTGCCAGCGCCGGCCGGGCACCCAGCGCCCATCCCGGGCCATGCGCTTGGCAGGGGCAGGATACTGCAGGCACAGCCCTTGCCCCGAGGGCCCAAGGACAAGAGGTGCTGGATGCCTTTCAGGGACTCCTGGCCTCGTCCTGCCCCCCGTTCCCCGCAGCTGGGACACACAGAAACACCAAGGAGCATTGCTGGCAGTGAGTGGGAGGCACTGAGGCCTCTGTGCAGCTTGCTGGAGCCAAGGATTCCCATCCTTGGGAGTTTCATACCTGGGATGCAGAGGGCTCAGTCAGTTGGAGCACAGTCCAGGCAGTGCCAAGGTTGTAAGTTCAATTCTCCCACGGGCCGTGTCCTCGAGAAGTCGGATTTTAGGAACCCTCCCAATCCCAGCATATCCTGTGACCTGGAAGTAAAGAGGAAAAGCCGCAGCCGAATTTTAATAAAAGAGGCTTTGCCATTGCAGAGCTTCTTGGAGTTGCAAAGCAAGGGAGAGGGGGAGCGTCGCACCTAGCAGGTGATGGAGAAGCAGCCCGAGCAGAACCCTGCCCGGCCCCGCCGAGCGGCTCGTCCCGCGCCCCAGCCCCGCTCGTTCCGCAGGGGTGCTCGGGCAGCAGCCCCGGGGCTGTGCGCGCACGGGAACGGGGAGCCGGGCGCTGCTCCGCGCTCAGGGCTGCGGGGCCTCTGCGGGACGGGGGCACCGGGAGCGCCGGGATTTGGGGCTCCCAGGGCTGGCACGGCGGCCCCCGCGCCCCGGCCGGGTCCAGCCGCGATGCAGCGTCTACACGGGGAGATCCCGCCGCCGTTCTTCCGGGCGCGGTTACCGGCAGAGCCCCGGCTCCCCGCGGCCGCAGCGGGACCGTGTCCAGAGTGCCGCGGCCGCCGGAACGGAATGGGAGCGGCAGCGCCGGGCTCAGCCCCAGCGCCCGTCCGGGGCGGCTGCTGCTGCTGCCTGCGGCGATCCCGATCCCGGCCCCGCTACCCGCACCCTGCCTGCCCGGGGAGAGGCGGCACCGCCTGGAACCCCCAGCCAATACCGCCAAAACCTAGACCCGACCCTGGTCCTACCTGAGCGCCCCAGGATTCGCGCAGAACCGGGAGCTGTCCCTGGCACAGCGCTCCGACGAGGATCCCGCCGCCTCCCAGCACGAGTGTTCCCGAACGGAACGGGCCGGGAGCGGATCGGCCGCATAGAAATAGGCCCCGGCCCGCGCAGCCGCACTGGGGCCCCGCGCACCTGTGCCGGGCCCGGCCCCGCCCCTGAATCACCTCACGGCCCGGCACCTGGATCCTCGCCCGGTACCGCCCCCGGTACCGCCGTGGGTACCGCCGTCGCTGCCGCCCTTGGTACCGCCCCTGGTTCCGCCCTTGGTACCGCCCCCGGGCCCGCCTTCGGTACCGCCCCCGGCAGTACAGGACCCCGGCAGAGAAAGGCGTCTGCCCGCAGCCGCCTGTCTGCGCCTGCCCGTTTCCCGCGCGCCCGCGGCGCCGTTGAGCCCACAGCCCGTGTCCGCGCTCTCGGAAACGCCGCAGAAAATCGCGCCGCGGGGATCGGTGTCGGCGTCGCGGGCAGGCAGCCCACTAAACAGCCTGGGGTCCTTGATTTTCCCGCCCTTTCTGCCGCCATATATAGAAGGTCAAACGAGTGCCGGCCAAACCGCCATCTTGAGAGTGGCAAGACGTCACTTCCGCCCTTCTCGGCCGCCATCTCTAGTACTGGCAGAGGCCACTTCCGCAGCGTGGCGGCAGCCCTACAGGGCAGCGTCCCGGCACGCGCTCGCTCCCATCATCGGAAGGGCACGCGCGCAGCACCGCGCTGTGCCCACAGGACGGCAGCTGCCAGGGCGCCGGAGCGGCGGCGGCTGCAGTACCGCGCTGTGCCCGCAAGGCGGCAGCGCTGCCATTGCCGGCTCGGGGCTGGCAGCAGTACCGCGCTGTGCCCACAAGGCGGCAGCGCTGCCATTGCCGGCTCGGGGGCTGCTGCAGTACCGCGCTGTATCCACAAGGCGGCGGCGCTGCCATTGCCGGCTCGGGGCTGGCTGCAGTACCGCGCTGTGCCCACAGGACGGCAGCACTGCCATTGCCGGCTCGGGGGCAGCTGCAGTACCGCGCTGTGCCCACAAGGCGGCAGCGCTGCCATTGCCGGCTCGGGGCTGGCAGCAGTACCGCGCTGTGCCCACAAGGCGGCAGCACTGCCATTGCCGGCTCGGGGCTGGCAGCAGTACCGCGCTGTGCCCACAAGGCGGCAGCACTGCCATTGCCGGCTCGGGGGCAGCTGCAGTACCGCGCTGTATCCACAAGGCGGCAGCACTGCCATTGCCGCCTCGGGGCTGGCTGCAGTACCGCGCTGTGTCCACAAGGCGGCAGCACTGCCACTGCCGGCTCTGGGCTGGCTGCAGTACCGCGCTGTGCCCACAAGGCGGCAGCACTGCGCCGAGCTCAGCCCGGGCCTGCGGCGCTTTGGGGACAGAGAGAGAAGCGAAGGCAAAAAGGAACGAGTCCCATCCCTTCAAAAAATCCTCCTAAAAGAATGCCCCCAAAACACCCCGACCAAAACTAAAAGCAAATAATAAAAAAAACCCTTTAAATAAAAATCTATTAATATTTAATTTATATTCACATTCACAATCTATACACATTTTATATTTTCAATTAAGGTTGCATTATAACATATATACAATGTTATTTTTATTATTTAGTGTACACATAATATTTATATTGTTAAAATTCATTTCTATTTTATGCATATATCTTTATATATTACATATATGTATGTTTCAAATTTTATTTAAAAGCCCCACCTTTACCCAAATACAAACAAAAAACCCCCTTTATTTTAAACTATATTTAAATGTTTCTATTTATATTTTTTTCATTTTTATGTCTGCAATCAATGTGTCTATATTATAAATATATTATACCAGAAGTATATATTATTTATATCCTACATTTATATTGATCTATATATTTATGTATTTACTTACATATATTCATGTATGCACAAATACTTCTACTTTTATGTCTTTATAAACTTATTGTATATTTGTGTATTTATTTTGCTTGTATTAATTATAAAAAAACCTGCCTTTACCAAATAAAACAAAAAAAAACATTTATTTTAAACTATATTATTTGCGTATTTCTAATCTCATATATATAATTTATATTCATACACTATATATTTGCATTATTTATATATTTAATATAAAGTTGTTACTTCTATTTGTATATATTTTATATTTATATAAATATATTTTTATTTTTCTATTCTTTTTATTTTATATTTAGATTATCTATTAAAAAACCCTTCTCTAACCAAATAAAACATTTATTTAAGCTGTAGTTAGGTATTTTTTATATTTATATTTTCCTGCCTTCTACACCCAGCCCTCCCTGTGAATGCTCTGGCACTCTTGGGTCCCTCTGGGGGACGGCACCCGGCACCACCCCCCCATTCCCCACTCAGCTGCTCCTTCACCGCAGCGTGGCTCCCTCTCCTCGGGACCTTGGGGTGCCCCAAAGGACACGGGAGCCCCCGAGTCTCCACCCCCTGTCCCCCTCAGCCTTTTTTCCTCACCCCCAAAGAAGGCACACAACAACTACAACTGCCTCGGGCAGGAGCACGGCACTTTATTCGAACCCTTCCCACGGTCCATCCCCCCAAAAAGGGACTCTGCTCATGCAAGGAAGTGGGGGACAGCCCCCAGAAGGGCTGAAGTTCCTTCTCAGCCCCGCAGACACAGGCAACAAGGGGCAGAAGAGGGAGCGCCAGCAGAGAGGACACAGCAAGAAAACTAAGATCAAGGCGCAGGATGAAATGGAAAAAAAACCAAAAAACACCTGGGATGGTGAATGGGCCGCACACAGAGAGGGATTAAAAAAGAACAGGGACAGCAAATGGGACACACCCATGGGAACCACCGGCACGGGGAGCTCCACAGAGCCACACAGAATAAAACAGGAACACGAGCGAGGCACGGAGAAGGACGCAGAATGAAACACGGTGCCAAACACGCAGCAAGGACTGAGGGATACAAAGAGGGAAACAAGAACCCGCAGAGGAATCGACCGCGGCACGTGCCAGGGCGGGCAAACGCGGCCAAGGAGCAGCACAGGGACGGAGACAGAGAGGCACGGCCAGCAGGACAGAGGCTCACCAAGAGAGGGGACGGTCAGGGAGGAGCACTGGGCAGCAGGTGCACACAGGTACAGGCAAAGGGACAGTGACAGGGACAAAGAAACACAGTCACGGTGCAGGACTGAGGGACAAGGAGAGGAAGAAAGGAGAAATAAAGATGCAGGCAGCAAGTGAGACAGAGGCAAAAAGTAGGACAGAACAGGGAGAGGGATTGAGTAAGAGATATTACATAAATATTGAGTATTCATTTCAAAAAAGAAAAAGAAGAACAAGAGAGAGTGAAGCAGTGAAAGGGAATGGGATGGGGAGCACACAGGCCAAGAAAGGAACACAAAAGACACAGCGGACAGAGAGGAGAGAAGGGGTGGAAAATTGAATATAAAGCAGGAAGAGGAACAGCAGCAGACCCAGGAGTATTTATTACAGAGTGTGGCTGGTGAATGTGTCAGGAAAGCACCAGCTCCGACAGAACGGGGCACGGGCACGGCTCGGCCTGGGACTCATCGATTCACATCTGTCTCATAAAGGCCGTGATAAAACATGAGGTGAAAGCTGAATGGATGATGTGCTGCAGCTTGGGTCCTGCTCAGCCCTCATCCCAGCCCGTGCTGCCAGTGACACACTGATGCTCTTCTCAGCTTGTTTTTATATATCCAAATTCCTTCTTCGAGTTTCTTCAAGCTAGGGAAAAGATAGGTGGGAAAAAAAAAAAAAAACCCCAACACACACACAAAAAAAAAAAAAAAAAAAAAAAACAAAAAAACAAACCCACAGAACAAAACAAAAAACCTAACAAAACACAAATAACAATCCAAAACAGATCCACAGCACCTTCAGCACCTTTTTGCATAACAAACTTGTACAATTATAACTTTTAAATTCTCTTCTTTGTATCTGAAGTTCCCCATACTCCCTAAAGCAGAGTAACAAACCAGGCATCAGTAAAGAAGGTGTCTGGGTTAAAAGAAAGACACTGGGCCTCCTGCCAACAAAACTATTTAGTGTTCACCTCTGCTACATCCAGCTGTAGCTAATTGCATAGTTATGGTAATAGTGCCACAGGAATTTGGAAGGAATTATGCTATTCAGAGCTAATACAAAAGATGCACTCTAAAAATGAGTGCAACAGGAAAATGGAATGCTATTAAAATGATAAAATACTTGAACCTCGGGGGGGGGAAAAAAAAAAATCTTTGTATTTTGCATGCACATTTCCATCTAAGAAAAGCATATGCTGGTTACAATAGGCTTCTTCATAGCCTAATAGCAAACATGAAGTTTGCCTAACTCCATTTGAATCAGGGATATAAAAGCAGATCAAGCAAGTGACAAATGAGAGAGCTATTCCTAGACTGCAGCAGACACCAATAATGAATTATGAGCAGGCTCCAGCCTCAGCCTGGCATGGCTGGATTTTTCCTTGGACCTACCTCAATTAAACGAGTTTGGAGCTTTTGATGCCTGCAAGTTGGTGTTCTCCTCACTGGGGCAATTGGAAATAATTTCAGTATCATTAGAAAATTTTAGAAAAATCCAGCTAAAAGTTTCACCTCTGTCCCCTCTAAGTTATCCCAGTTTTCCCCAGCTAGGAGCTGCACAGAAGTGAGGCAGGGGAAATCACATCAGGGAACAGCTGTAGAGTTAAAGGCAGAAAGAAAAGACTTACCAGCAAAGGGCAGGAAAGGGGAAAGGTTTCAGAAAAGATTTCTGTGGTCTAATTAATGATCATTTCTGATTCCCCTGAGAGAAGAACACAAACTCACAGCCAGTCAGGCCTCACAGTCCCCTGCAGTGAGAGCTCAGCGCACATCCACAGAGGCAAGTCCAGCACCTGAAAGAAAAAAAAAAAAAAAAAAAAAAAAAAAAGAACCAGAAGAAAATGGTGACAGGGCGCACAAAGATTGTTCTCTGTGCAGCGCCCAGACTCGGGGCCCACTGTCAGCTTTGCTAGTTCCCGTGAATTATCCCACAGCCCCCAATTATCTGCTCAGTTCCTGCTGCCATAACCTCACAGTGCCTCACGGAGGGTGGATATTCCCGTGCAGAGCTGCCCCTTGAACGCCAGCTGTGCCAGGAACGGGCAGAGCGTCCAAGGAAGCTCAGCAGCATCGGGACAGGGACAGGCATCTGTTCCAAAGAATTGGCTATTTAAAGCCCTCATCCCCCAGCCCCACCCATGTCCCTGGGGGGCAGCTGACAGAGCTGCCCGGAGTCCAGCTGATTTAGCCCCCCTGAGCCGGGGCTCCAGGTGATATTTTCAAGCAGGAGAAGGCAGGGCCAGGGGCACTCCCGTCCCGTGCCAAGGCAGCTCCCCGTGCCCACGGGAGGACATCTCTCCCTGCAGCAGCTCAGCTCCTTTCAGAGCCTCTGCAAGTTCTTTTCCCTCAGCAAAGGGTGCACATCCCTGCCTCCAGCACACCTCCAGTGGGACCCACCTGGGAAAGCTTTCCATCCCTTCTGCACTTCCAGCTGGCTCCCTGGAAACTCCCACCTTCGTCCAAACAAAACTTCATCCCACCTGAACCTTTGATTTGAAGGCATCTCTGCAGGCTGTCGGTTGGCATTTAATAGCTGTGAGGGAAGACTGCCTTGGCTTTAGTGCTGCTGCTGCTGAACGAGGCCTCAGGCAGGAAGGGAAGGGAAGGCAATTGGGGTGGACAGGACATACCTGGCAGCTGCCTGGGAGCTCTGGGAGGCTGGAACCAGGAATTGCTGTCTGAGCCCCTCTGCACGCAGCCAGTGCCACCATCACCAGGACACGCCAGCTGCTCCTTGGGCTGCTTTTGGGCTGTCAGTGGCCTGTATCCAGGCTGAAGCGTCTCCAGGAGCCTGCTCAGAGCAGCCCCTGGCCCGGGAGCCACGGGCAGCCCTTGAGCCGTGTCCGTGCCAGCGCCGGCCGGGCACCCAGCGCCCATCCCGAGCCGTGCGCTCGGCACGGGCAGGACGCTGCAGGCACAGCCCCTGCCCCGAGGGCCCATGGACAAGAGGTGCTGGATGCCTTTCGGGGACTCCTGGCCTCCTCCTGCCCCCTGTTCCCCGCAGCTGGGACACACAGAAACACCAAGGAGTATTGCTGGCAGTGAGTGGGAGGCACTGAGGCCTCTGTGCAGCTTGCTGGAGCCAAGGATTCCCATCCTTGGGAGTTTCATACCTGTGATGCAGAGGGCTCAGTCAGTCGGAGCACAGTCCAGGTAGTGCCAAGGTTGTGAGTTCAATTCTCCCACAGGCCGTGTCCTCGAGAGTCGGATTTTAGGAACCCTCTCAATCCCAGTATATCCTGTGTCCTGGAAGCAAAGAGGAAAAGCCGCAGCCGAATTTTAATAAAAGAGGCTTTGCCATTGCAGAGCTTCTTGGAGTTGCAAAGCAAGGGAGAGGGGGAGCATCCCATCTGGCAGGTGAATGAGAAACAGCCCGAGCAGAACCGTGCCCGGCCCCGCCGAGCGGCTCCTCCCGCGCCCCAGCCCCGCTCGTTCCGCAGGGGTGCGCGGGCAGCAGCCCCGGGGCTGTGCGCGCACGGGAACGGGGAGCCGGGCGCTGCTCCGCGCTCAGGGCTGCGGGGCCTCTGCGGGACGGGGGCACCGGGAGCGCCGGGATTTGGGGCTCCCAGGGCTGGCACGGCGCTCCCCGCGCCCCGGCCGGGTCCAGCCGCGATGCAGCGTCTACACGGGGAGATCCCGCCGCCGTTCTTCCGGGCGCGGTTACCGGCAGAGCCCCGGCTCCCCGCGGCCACAGCGGGACCGTGTCCAGAGTGCCGCGGCCGCCGGAACGGAATGGGAGCGGCAGCGCCGGGCTCAGCCCCAGCGCCCGTCCGGGGCGGCTGCTGCTGCTGCCTGCGGCGATCCCGATCCCGGCCCCCCTACCCGCACCCTGCCTGCCCGGGGAGAGGCGGCACCGCCTGGAACCCCCAGCCAATACCGCCAAAACCTAGACCCGACCCTGGTCCTACCTGAGCGCCCCAGGATTCGCGCAGAACCGGGAGCTGTCCCTGGCACAGCGCTCCGACGAGGATCCCGCCGCATCCCAGCACGAGTGTTCCCGAATGGAACGGGCCGGGAGCGGATCGGCCGCATAGAAATAGGCCCCGGCCCGCGCAGCCGCACTGGGGCCCCGCGCACCTGAGTCGGGCCCGGCCCCGCCCCTCAATCCCCGCCCGCTCCCTCCCCGGCGCCTCGTCCTGCCCGGGCTGGGGCGGGGCCATCGCTCGCGGCCCGCCCCACTCTCCCGGGGCCGTTCCCTGTTCCGGGTCCCCTCGGAGCCGGCACTGCCCAGCATTCCTCACCGGGGCTGGGGGTTCCAGCACAGCCCCCAGGGCATCCCGCTGCTTCCTCAAGCCCCCCTTCAGCGGGATCAGTTTTTGGAGAGAGATACCCAAACCCAGCAGAGCTGGCTTTAACGGATCCGGGGGAATATCCCCTCTCCCCATCTCACCCAATTGCCGCTGCCAAAAGCCAGCCTGAGGATCAGCTCCCTGTCCCCTCAATCTCTGCAAGGAATCGGATTTCTCAATCCGGCAGGGCAGCAATGCTGTTCTCCTCGCCGGAGATCCGGATTGCAGCGGCGTCCCCGCCGGCGCTGCCCGGATGGAGCGGGGAGCGGGGGGTGTGTGTGAATAGAGGGGAGGGTGACGCCGAGTTCGGGCTGCGAGAGCGGCCGCGGCTGCGAGCGTGGGAAGGGCGGCAGTGCTGTCGCCTTGTGGGCAGAGCGCGGTACTGCAGCCACCCCCGAGCCGGCGCTCTGGCAGTGCTCGGCAGCGGCTGCAGTACCGCGCTGTGCCCACAAGGCGGCGTTAGCGGCGGGTGCGCAGCCAGGGCTGGGGCGCGGGGCAGGGGCGGGGCTGGGGGAGCGTCCCAGGGAGACGGACACGGGAGGGACGGGATCAGCGATGGGTATGGCCTCAGGGTCCCTCGGGAGGGACGGGATCAGCTCTGGGGATGGCCTCAGGGTCCCTCGGGAAGGACAGGATCAGCGCTGGGGATGGCCTCAGGGTCCCTCGGGAGGGACGGGATCAGCGCTGGGGATGGCCTCAGGGTCCCTCCGGAGGCGCTCGGGCACAGGAGATGCCGTGATGTGCAGGTGACACCCTGGGGACCCCACGTGTCGAGGGACCGGGGCTGGGGTTGTGACGGGCTGGGCTTGTGTGAGAAGTGGATCTTTGGGTGAGTGACAGGCGTGGTGGTGCACCGAGAAATTGGCTAGTTAGCTAAATATTGAATTAACTGCCCAACTAACTAATAACTACTTTCATTAGTACTCCAGAGTAGGCATGTAATGTTCAATCAAGGTAATTATTAGTCACTGCCATCTGGAGTATTAATGAGGGGCCCTACCTGGCATATATGAAAAAGGAGAAAAAAATATGTATGTCTGGTGCAGCAGTAGAAAATTTCAGGCTCCTGAGGTGTAAATAATTTTATTTAAATAATAACATAAGGTTTTTTGGTGTTTTGGTTTGTTTTTTTTACTTGCAAGGAGCCTGAAAATTTGTATTGCTGTTTTTTAAATTGTACAGCTAGAAAGGAAAAGAAAGTTAGAAAAAGGTTAGAGAGAAAAAAAAAGAAAGAGTGAAAAAGAAAAAAACCAGAGTTAGAGACTACTAGAAACAGGGAAAGAGAAAAAGAAAAGAAATAGAGAGAAAAAGAAATAGAGTTAATGCTACAGCAAATATGAAAAAGAAAGACAGGAGCCAAGGGGAAGACGTGGGGTATCTTGACTAGGGGCGACTTAACTTTATTGAATGAATGTTTTTATTCACAGCAAAAGACAGCAAGGTGTACAAAGGCAAGTACAGGTACCAATTTAATTACAGATACACTCCATGGACACGCTGCTAAAGGTGAATTTACCCACAGAGCCTTTTTTTCCCCACTTTGAATCCACATGGGCCCACCTCTCTCCTCCCAAGTGCAAACAGCTCTTTATGGTCCAGAGATCCTCAAATAAATAGAACAATGTGCCAGCCCAGTGAAACGCTACTGCCAGGAATGACCCAGGTAAGGCAAACAGGGGCACTTCCCCTTAGGCATCCCCAAACCCTGAGCAAGCAGGGAGGCTGCCCAGAGCCTGCTGTGACATCCCCAGCTTCCTCTGCCTTAGATGTGGGCAGAGAGCTCCTGCTTCCCAGGCTGCCCACCCCTGAGCCCAGGAGCAGGCAGGGGCTGCTGCTCCTTCAGCTGTGCCCCAGTCAGGCATTTCCTGCAGGATCCCGCAGCTCTACTTACTGGGCCTGTGGTGATGGCTGGGTTCTGCAGCCTGGGCTCTTCCCACTGGGTCATTTTCTTATCTGCAAATAACAAAAGAAATGATCCCACGGCTTTTCTCTGCTACCACACCGTGAATTTCTCTTGGTTTTTCTCTCCCTAGCACTGCTCAGCTCTGTCAGGGTTAGCAAAGGCTTGTGTCTCCCCACCCTCCCCAGCCCCAACACACTGTTAAGCTGAAAACATCCACTCAAAAACACAGAAGCACCCCAGAACCCAGGGAATCTGCACTGCTTTGATGGCAACGTCTGCAGGAGTGAGTGACACGTTCATTGGAACGTGGGCTGGGATTGGAGACACGGCCTGGTGGGTAAAGGAACCCAAAGTTTTTGGCAGTGACACCCCAAGTTACTGTTTGGAAATTCTGCACAGAGAGCTGAGGTATCACACTTCTAAATCTGGAGGGAGTAACATTTTTCCTAGACTCTGATTTAATGAGAAGGTGAAGGGGGCAGAACTGTCCTGCTTTGGTGCAAGAGAATCACCCAGCAAGGGGCAGTGGAGATGCTGGCAGTGGCACAGCACAGCCCACTTCTTTCCATCTACAGCTCTGAGGAGCACCAGGAGGATGACAGGAAAGCTTCTACAGGACCATGCTGGGACTGCCCTTCCCTGCCTCCAGACAGCTGCTCCTCCCAGGATCCTGAACGCGGGATCACAACAAAACAACGGGATTGCAACCAGAAGACAACGCTCCAGACCCACCCGGGTGCCACCTGCAATGGCAAGGTGCTGGTCACCCTGGGCTGCCACCCTCTGCTGCTACGGACACTCCTCTGCGTCAGGAGCTGGGCAGCAGCAGTCCGACTGCATTTTCCTTGTTCCTACAACTGGAAAAGCCCTCTAAGTTTGAGCATCCCAAGCTGCTTTAAGGGGGACTGGGATCTGAAAGGTGTCCTTCAGCAAATGTTACCTGGAGAAAATTCTGAAGGACTGCGAGCACATTGCAAGACATTTGATCTATAAGTTAATTTAACAGTAAAATACTACTTTATTTCCCTTCACACATTAAAGTGATTTATCCCTTTTGGAAAAGCTGAGGAGGGCTGCCAGCCTGAGACCCCAGAGCTGCTGCCAAGGTGGGGCACCCAGCACAGCCCTTTGCCTTTCCAACCCCTCCACTGGAATCCCCTTCTACAGACTTCTTGGTCACCTTGACACCAGCAGCCACAAATCACAGTGCCAGTTCTGTGTGAAATCACAGGTAACACAGCTGGAAATGACTGACAGTGTGTCAGCTCTTGGCCCTCTCTACCCTCAGAGCGTGCAGCGACACCAACAAATCCCAGTCTAAGTTTCTTCTCAGAGTCTTACAGGGACTTCACGTCAAAAATGCTGTTCCAGGGCTACAAGGGTCTGGCATGAACCACTCCACCTGGAACTGCAGCTCAGGATTCTCTGCCTGATCCCAAGTGCACATGGATAACAAATTCATTCTTTTTGAAGAGTATTTTCAAAAGTCTCAACACCTTCAAAAGTTTCAGAACTTTGAGTCTTCCCATCACTACAGTTCTCTGTCAGAAACCAGGCTCTCAGGCCTTTGAGGATTCCCTCTTCTGCCTTTCCAAGGGCCCCACTATTTCCCTGAAGTTGGGACCCCCTGCCACATAGAGAACTCACAGAGCCAGACATTCCCAATGCTGATGGCATCACAAGGGTTACTCCAGCTGGGATTTGGGCACTCCTGTCAATACATCACAGAGTGAAATAACTCTTGTCCAGGTGAGGGTATTTTTCATGCCCTTTCCAACCAAAACTCTACTAATAATTGCCATTCTGAGTTTACACTTTGCCATTCTCCTTGCACAGCCTCTCCCTGCACACTGCAGGGGCCATTTGCCAGGCTCACTGTGACTTCCCATCCCATCCCATCCCATCCCAGTGAGCCCCTCTCCCCTCTCCTGCCCTGCTGCTTCCTGCTGAACTAAGGAGTTCTCCTCCCTAACTCCCTGTGCGTGTCACTGATGCAGATGGTGAATACCACCATGTGCTGCTGAACGTGGACAGACTTTGAGGGGAACCCACTGATGGTATCCATGCCCCTTGTGCGTGAATCACTGCCAGCTGCCCAGAAAATGGCTGCAGAAGGGCTGTTTTCCCTCCTGATCCCGTCCAACACGTGGCTGGTAGGTGCCTGGGAGCTGCCAGGAAGGCAGCAGTGTGTGTGTGCTGCAGGGAGCAGTGTGCCCATGGTGAGGTGACAGGGCAGCTGGGGCACACAGAGCCGGGGAAGGGCTCAGGGGCACCCCACAGAGCCGGGGAAGGGCTCAGGGGCGTGCCAGAATTGTTTTCCCAGGGGCCTTCAGCCCTCTGCTGTGAGACAGTTGGGCTGTACTAAAATGGCATTGTCATACGAGGTAGAGGTGCCACTCTTTGTGGAGTTGTGAGGTGCACTGTCCCACCCATGTTGTGTTTGTTTCTACAGGGGTATCAGAGCACTTATTAAAGGGAAATGGGGCACACCGAGTAATTCAAGATAAACACACAGTAGCATTGTCACAGGAACTCCAGCCTGTGCCTTGGATTTTGCCTATTTATGTATCCTTAACACAGCAGGACTAAATCAAATTGATAAACGCAGATCTTTGTAGCCTGCAGTGCTCAAGGCTTCCCTCCCCTATTCCTGCTCCTCCTGCACCCCTCACCACGCTTCCTAACTAGTGAAATTAAGTTCTGGTGAAAGTTTTGGAAAAAGAAGTATAGAAACAAGTGCTTACTTGTTACCAGCTCTATTATGAGCTTTCCCCAGCTAGGAGCTGCACAGAAGTGAGACTGGGGCAATGACATCAGGGAACAGCTGTAGAGTTAAAGGCAGAAAGAAAAGACTTACCAGCAAAGGGCAGGAAAGGGGAAAGGTTTCAGAAAAGATTTCTGTGGTCTAATTAATGATCATTTCTGATTCTCCTGTGAGAAGAACACAAACTCACAGCCAGTCAGGCCTCACAGTCCCCTGAAGTGAGAGCTCAGCACACATCCACAGAGGCAAGTCCAGCACCTGAAAGAAAAAAAAAAAAAAAAAAAAAAAAGAACCAGAAGAAAATGGTGACAGGGCAGCACAAAGATTGTTCTCTGTGCAGCGCCCAGACTCGGGGCCCACTGTCAGCTTTGCTAGTTCCCGTGAATTATCCCACAGCCCCCAATTCCCTGCTCAGTTCCTGCTGCCATAACCTCACAGTGCCTCACGGAGGGTGGATATTCCCGTGCAGAGCTGCCCCTTGAACGCCAGCTGTGCCAGGAACGGGCAGAGCGTCCAAGGAAGCTCAGCAGCATCGGGACAGGGACAGGCATCTGTTCCAAAGAATTGGCTATTTAAAGCCCTCATCCCCCAGCCCCACCCATGTCCCTGGGGGGCAGCTGACAGAGCTGCCCGGAGTCCAGCTGATTTAGCCCCCCTGAGCCGGGGCTCCAGGTGATATTTTCAAGCAGGAGAAGGCAGGGCCAGGGGCACTCCCGTCCCGTGCCAAGGCAGCTCCCCGTGCCCACGGGAGGACATCTCTCCCTGCAGCAGCTCAGCTCCTTTCAGAGCCTCTGCAAGTTCTTTTCCCTCAGCAAAGGGTGCACATCCCTGCCTCCAGCACACCTCCAGTGGGACCCACCTGGGAAAGCTTTCCATCCCTTCTGCACTTCCAGCTGGCTCCCTGGAAACTCCCACCTTCGTCCAAACAAAACTTCATCCCACCTGAACCTTTGATTTGAAGGCATCTCTGCAGGCTGTCGGTTGGCATTTAATAGCTGTGAGGGAAGACTGCCTTGGCTTTAGTGCTGCTGCTGCTGAACGAGGCCTCAGGCAGGAAGGGAAGGGAAGGCAATTGGGGTGGACAGGACATACCTGGCAGCTGCCTGGGAGCTCTGGGAGGCTGGAACCAGGAATTGCTGTCTGAGCCCCTCTGCACGCAGCCCGTGCCACCATCACCAGGACACGCCAGCTGCTCCTTGGGCTGCTTTTGGGCTGTCAGTGGCCTGTATCCAGGCTGGAGCATCTCCAGGAGCCTGCTCCCTGGCCCGGGAGCCACGGGCAGCCCTTGAGCCGTGTCCGTGCCAGCGCCGGCCGGGCACCCAGCGCCCATCCCGGGCCATGCGCTTGGCAGGGGCAGGATACTGCAGGCACAGCCCTTGCCCCGAGGGCCCAAGGACAAGAGGTGCTGGATGCCTTTCAGGGACTCCTGGCCTCGTCCTGCCCCCCGTTCCCCGCAGCTGGGACACACAGAAACACCAAGGAGCATTGCTGGCAGTGAGTGGGAGGCACTGAGGCCTCTGTGCAGCTTGCTGGAGCCAAGGATTCCCATCCTTGGGAGTTTCATACCTGGGATGCAGAGGGCTCAGTCAGTTGGAGCACAGTCCAGGCAGTGCCAAGGTTGTAAGTTCAATTCTCCCACGGGCCGTGTCCTCGAGAGTCGGATTTTAGGAACCCTCCCAATCCCAGCATATCCTGTGACCTGGAAGTAAAGAGGAAAAGCCGCAGCCGAATTTTAATAAAAGAGGCTTTGCCATTGCAGAGCTTCTTGGAGTTGCAAAGCAAGGGAGAGGGGGAGCGTCGCACCTAGCAGGTGATGGAGAAGCAGCCCGAGCAGAACCCTGCCCGGCCCCGCCGAGCGGCTCGTCCCGCGCCCCAGCCCCGCTCGTTCCGCAGGGGTGCTCGGGCAGCAGCCCCGGGGCTGTGCGCGCACGGGAACGGGGAGCCGGGCGCTGCTCCGCGCTCAGGGCTGCGGGGCCTCTGCGGGACGGGGGCACCGGGAGCGCCGGGATTTGGGGCTCCCAGGGCTGGCACGGCAGCCCCCGCGCCCCGGCCGGGTCCAGCCGCGATGCAGCGTCTACACGGGGAGATCCCGCCGCCGTTCTTCCGGGCGCGGTTACCGGCAGAGCCCCGGCTCCCCGCGGCCGCAGCGGGACCGTGTCCAGAGTGCCGCGGCCGCCGGAACGGAATGGGAGCGGCAGCGCCGGGCTCAGCCCCAGCGCCCGTCCGGGGCGGCTGCTGCTGCTGCTGCTGCCTGCGGCGATCCCGATCCCGGCCCCGCTACCCGCACCCTGCCTGCCCGGGGAGAGGCGGCACCGCCTGGAACCCCCAGCCAATACCGCCAAAACCTAGACCCGACCCTGGTCCTACCTGAGCGCCCCAGGATTCGCGCAGAACCGGGAGCTGTCCCTGGCACAGCGCTCCGACGAGGATCCCGCCGCATCCCAGCACGAGTGTTCCCGAACGGAACGGGCCGGGAGCGGATCGGCCGCATAGAAATAGGCCCCGGCCCGCGCAGCCGCACTGGGGCCCCGCGCACCTGTGCCGGGCCCGGCCCCGCCGCCCCTGAATCACCTCACGGCCCGGCACCTGGATCCTCGCCCGGTACCGCCCCCGGTACCGCCGTGGGTACCGCCGTCGCTGCCGCCCTTGGTACCGCCCCTGGTTCCGCCCTTGGTACCGCCCCCGGGACCGCCTTCGGTACCGCCCCCGGCAGTACAGGACCCCGGCAGAGAAAGGCGTCTGCCCGCAGCCGCCTGTCTGCGCCTGCCCGTTTCCCGCGCGCCCGCGGCGCCGTTGAGCCCACAGCCCGTGTCCGCGCTCTCGGAAACGCCGCAGAAAATCGCGCCGCGGGGATCGGTGTCGGCGTCGCGGGCAGGCAGCCCACAAAACAGACTGGGGTCCTTGATTTTCCCGCCCTTTCTGCCGCCATATATAGAAGGTCAAACGAGTGCCGGCCAAACCGCCATCTTGAGAGTGGCAAGACGTCACTTCCGTCCTTCTCGGCCGCCATCTCTAGTACTGGCAGAGGCCACTTCCGGCCCGGCTGCCATCTTTGTTGTGGTACCCGGAACCGCCATCTTGAGAGTGGCAAGACGTCACTTCCGCCCTTCTCGGCCGCCATCTCTAGTACTGGCAGAGGCCACTTCCGCAGCGTGGCGGCAGCCCTACAGGGCAGCGTCCCGGCACGCGCTCGCTCCCATCATCGGAAGGGCACGCGCGCAGCACCGCGCTGTGCCCACAGGACGGCAGCGCTGCCAGGGCGCCGGAGCGGCGGCGGCTGCAGTACCGCGCTGTGCCCGCAAGGCGGCAGCGCTGCCATTGCCGGCTCGGGGCTGGCAGCAGTACCGCGCTGTGCCCACAAGGCGGCAGCGCTGCCATTGCCGGCTCGGGGGCTGCTGCAGTACCGCGCTGTATCCACAAGGCGGCGGCGCTGCCATTGCCGGCTCGGGGCTGGCTGCAGTACCGCGCTGTGCCCACAGGACGGCAGCACTGCCATTGCCGGCTCGGGGGCAGCTGCAGTACCGCGCTGTGCCCACAAGGCGGCAGCGCTGCCATTGCCGGCTCGGGGCTGGCAGCAGTACCGCGCTGTGCCCACAAGGCGGCAGCACTGCCATTGCCGGCTCGGGGCTGGCAGCAGTACCGCGCTGTGCCCACAAGGCGGCAGCACTGCCATTGCCGGCTCGGGGGCAGCTGCAGTACCGCGCTGTATCCACAAGGCGGCAGCACTGCCATTGCCGCCTCGGGGCTGGCTGCAGTACCGCGCTGTGTCCACAAGGCGGCAGCACTGCCACTGCCGGCTCTGGGCTGGCTGCAGTACCGCGCTGTGCCCACAAGGCGGCAGCACTGCGCCGAGCTCAGCCCGGGCCTGCGGCGCTTTGGGGACAGAGAGAGAAGCGAAGGCAAAAAGGAACGAGTCCCATCCCTTCAAAAAATCCTCCTAAAAGAATGCCCCCAAAACACCCCGACCAAAACTAAAAGCAAATAATAAAAAAAACCCTTTAAATAAAAATCTATTAATATTTAATTTATATTCACATTCACAATCTATACACATTTTATATTTTCAATTAAGGTTGCATTATAACATATATACAATGTTATTTTTATTATTTAGTGTACACATAATATTTATATTGTTAAAATTCATTTCTATTTTATGCATATATCTTTATATATTACATATATGTATGTTTCAAATTTTATTTAAAAGCCCCACCTTTACCCAAATACAAACAAAAACCCCCTTTATTTTAAACTATATTTAAATGTTTCTATTTATATTTTTCATTTTTATGTCTGCAATCAATGTGTCTATATTATAAATATATTATACCAGAAGTATATATTATTTATATCCTACATTTATATTGATCTATATATTTATGTATTTACTTACATATATTCATGTATGCACAAATACTTCTACTTTTATGTCTTTATAAACTTATTGTATATTTGTGTATTTATTTTGCTTGTATTAATTATAAAAAAACCTGCCTTTACCAAATAAAACAAAAAAAACATTTATTTTAAACTATATTATTTGCGTATTTCTAATCTCATATATATAATTTATATTCATACACTATATATTTGCATTATTTATATATTTAATATAAAGTTGTTACTTCTATTTGTATATATTTTATATTTATATAAATATATTTTTATTTTTCTATTCTTTTTATTTTATATTTAGATTATCTATTAAAAAACCCTTCTCTAACCAAATAAAACATTTATTTAAGCTGTAGTTAGGTATTTTTTATATTTATATTTTCCTGCCTTCTACACCCAGCCCTCCCTGTGAATGCTCTGGCACTCTTGGGTCCCTCTGGGGGACGGCACCCGGCACCACCCCCCCATTCCCCACTCAGCTGCTCCTTCACCGCAGCGTGGCTCCCTCTCCTCGGGACCTTGGGGTGCCCCAAAGGACACGGGAGCCCCCGAGTCTCCACCCCCTGTCCCCCTCAGCCTTTTTTCCTCACCCCCAAAGAAGGCACACAACAACTACAACTGCCTCGGGCAGGAGCACGGCACTTTATTCGAACCCTTCCCACGGTCCATCCCCCCAAAAAGGGACTCTGCTCATGCAAGGAAGTGGGGGACAGCCCCCAGAAGGGCTGAAGTTCCTTCTCAGCCCCCGCAGACACAGGCAACAAGGGGCAGAAGAGGGAGCGCCAGCAGAGAGGACACAGCAAGAAAACTAAGATCAAGGCGCAGGATGAAATGGAAAAAAAAACCAAAAAACACCTGGGATGGTGAATGGGCCGCACACAGAGAGGGATTAAAAAAGAACAGGGACAGCAAATGGGACACACCCATGGGAACCACCGGCACGGGGAGCTCCACAGAGCCACACAGAATAAAACAGGAACACGAGCGAGGCACGGAGAAGGACGCAGAATGAAACACGGTGCCAAACACGCAGCAAGGACTGAGGGATACAAAGAGGGAAACAAGAACCCGCAGAGGAATCGACCGCGGCACGTGCCAGGGCGGGCAAACGCGGCCAAGGAGCAGCACAGGGACGGAGACAGAGAGGCACGGCCAGCAGGACAGAGGCTCACCAAGAGAGGGGACGGTCAGGGAGGAGCACTGGGCAGCAGGTGCACACAGGTACAGGCAAAGGGACAGTGACAGGGACAAAGAAACACAGTCACGGTGCAGGACTGAGGGACAAGGAGAGGAAGAAAGGAGAAATAAAGATGCAGGCAGCAAGTGAGACAGAGGCAAAAAGTAGGACAGAACAGGGAGAGGGATTGAGTAAGAGATATTACATAAATATTGAGTATTCATTTCAAAAAAGAAAAAGAAGAACAAGAGAGAGTGAAGCAGTGAAAGGGAATGGGATGGGGAGCACACAGGCCAAGAAAGGAACACAAAAGACACAGCGGACAGAGAGGAGAGAAGGGGTGGAAAATTGAATATAAAGCAGGAAGAGGAACAGCAGCAGACCCAGGAGTATTTATTACAGAGTGTGGCTGGTGAATGTGTCAGGAAAGCACCAGCTCCGACAGAACGGGGCACGGGCACGGCTCGGCCTGGGACTCATCGATTCACATCTGTCTCATAAAGGCCGTGATAAAACATGAGGTGAAAGCTGAATGGATGATGTGCTGCAGCTTGGGTCCTGCTCAGCCCTCATCCCAGCCCGTGCTGCCAGTGAACACACTGATGCTCTTCTCAGCTTGTTTTTATATATCCAAATTCCTTCTTCGAGTTTCTTCAAGCTAGGGAAAAGATAGGTGGGAAAAAAAAAAAAAACCCCAACACACACACAAAAAAAAAAAAAAAAAAAAAAAAAACAAAAAAACAAAAAAAAAACCCACAGAACAAAACAAAAAACCTAACAAAACACAAATAACAATCCAAAACAGATCCACAGCACCTTCAGCACCTTTTTGCATAACAAACTTGTACAATTATAACTTTTAAATTCTCTTCTTTGTATCTGAAGTTCCCCATACTCCCTAAAGCAGAGTAACAAACCAGGCATCAGTAAAGAAGGTGTCTGGGTTAAAAGAAAGACACTGGGCCTCCTGCCAACAAAACTATTTAGTGTTCACCTCTGCTACATCCAGCTGTAGCTAATTGCATAGTTATGGTAATAGTGCCACAGGAATTTGGAAGGAATTATGCTATTCAGAGCTAATACAAAAGATGCACTCTAAAAATGAGTGCAACAGGAAAATGGAATGCTATTAAAATGATAAAATACTTGAACCTCGGGGGGGGGAAAAAAAAAATCTTTGTATTTTGCATGCACATTTCCATCTAAGAAAAGCATATGCTGGTTACAATAGGCTTCTTCATAGCCTAATAGCAAACATGAAGTTTGCCTAACTCCATTTGAATCAGGGATATAAAAGCAGATCAAGCAAGTGACAAATGAGAGAGCTATTCCTAGACTGCAGCAGACACCAATAATGAATTATGAGCAGGCTCCAGCCTCAGCCTGGCATGGCTGGATTTTTCCTTGGACCTACCTCAATTAAACGAGTTTGGAGCTTTTGATGCCTGCAAGTTGGTGTTCTCCTCACTGGGGCAATTGGAAATAATTTCAGTATCATTAGAAAATTTTAGAAAAATCCAGCTAAAAGTTTCACCTCTGTCCCCTCTAAGTTATCCCAGTTTTCCCCAGCTAGGAGCTGCACAGAAGTGAGGCAGGGGAAATCACATCAGGGAACAGCTGTAGAGTTAAAGGCAGAAAGAAAAGACTTACCAGCAAAGGGCAGGAAAGGGGAAAGGTTTCAGAAAAGATTTCTGTGGTCTAATTAATGATCATTTCTGATTCCCCTGAGAGAAGAACACAAACTCACAGCCAGTCAGGCCTCACAGTCCCCTGCAGTGAGAGCTCAGCGCACATCCACAGAGGCAAGTCCAGCACCTGAAAGAAAAAAAAAAAAACAAAAAAAAAAAAAAAAGAACCAGAAGAAAATGGTGACAGGGCAGCACAAAGATTGTTCTCTGTGCAGCGCCCAGACTCGGGGCCCACTGTCAGCTTTGCTAGTTCCCGTGAATTATCCCACAGCCCCCAATTATCTGCTCAGTTCCTGCTGCCATAACCTCACAGTGCCTCACGGAGGGTGGATATTCCCGTGCAGAGCTGCCCCTTGAACGCCAGCTGTGCCAGGAACGGGCAGAGCGTCCAAGGAAGCTCAGCAGCATCGGGACAGGGACAGGCATCTGTTCCAAAGAATTGGCTATTTAAAGCCCTCATCCCCCAGCCCCACCCATGTCCCTGGGGGGCAGCTGACAGAGCTGCCCGGAGTCCAGCTGATTTAGCCCCCCTGAGCCGGGGCTCCAGGTGATATTTTCAAGCAGGAGAAGGCAGGGCCAGGGGCACTCCCGTCCCGTGCCAAGGCAGCTCCCCGTGCCCACGGGAGGACATCTCTCCCTGCAGCAGCTCAGCTCCTTTCAGAGCCTCTGCAAGTTCTTTTCCCTCAGCAAAGGGTGCACATCCCTGCCTCCAGCACACCTCCAGTGGGACCCACCTGGGAAAGCTTTCCATCCCTTCTGCACTTCCAGCTGGCTCCCTGGAAACTCCCACCTTCGTCCAAACAAAACTTCATCCCACCTGAACCTTTGATTTGAAGGCATCTCTGCAGGCTGTCGGTTGGCATTTAATAGCTGTGAGGGAAGACTGCCTTGGCTTTAGTGCTGCTGCTGCTGAACGAGGCCTCAGGCAGGAAGGGAAGGGAAGGCAATTGGGGTGGACAGGACATACCTGGCAGCTGCCTGGGAGCTCTGGGAGGCTGGAACCAGGAATTGCTGTCTGAGCCCCTCTGCACGCAGCCAGTGCCACCATCACCAGGACACGCCAGCTTGCTCCTTGGGCTGCTTTTGGGCTGTCAGTGGCCTGTATCCAGGCTGAAGCGTCTCCAGGAGCCTGCTCAGGCAGCCCCTGGCCCGGGAGCCACGGGCAGCCCTTGAGCCGTGTCCGTGCCAGCGCCGGCCGGGCACCCAGCGCCCATCCCGAGCCGTGCGCTCGGCACGGGCAGGACGCTGCAGGCACAGCCCCTGCCCCGAGGGCCCATGGACAAGAGGTGCCGGACGCCTTTCGGGGACTCCTGGCCTCCTCCTGCCCCTCGCAGCTGGGACACACAGAAACACCAAGGAGTATTGCTGGCAGTGAGTGGGAGGCACTGAGGCCTCTGTGCAGCTTGCTGGAGCCAAGGATTCCCATCCTTGGGAGTTTCATACCTGGGATGCAGAGGGCTCAGTCAGTCGGAGCACAGTCCAGGTAGTGCCAAGGTTGTGAGTTCAATTCTCCCACGGGCCGTGTCCTCGAGAGTCGGATTTTAGGAACCCTCTCAATCCCAGTATATCCTGTGTCCTGGAAGCAAAGAGGAAAAGCCGCAGCCGAATTTTAATAAAAGAGGCTTTGCCATTGCAGAGCTTCTTGGAGTTGCAAAGCAAGGGAGAGGGGGAGCATCCCATCTGGCAGGTGAATGAGAAACAGCCCGAGCAGAACCGTGCCCGGCCCCGCCGAGCGGCTCCTCCCGCGCCCCAGCCCCGCTCGTTCCGCAGGGGTGCGCGGGCAGCAGCCCCGGGGCTGTGCGCGCACGGGAACGGGGAGCCGGGCGCTGCTCCGCGCTCAGGGCTACGGGGCCTCTGCGGGACGGGGGCACCGGGAGCGCCGGGATTTGGGGCTCCCAGGGCTGGCACGGCGCTCCCCGCGCCCCGGCCGGGTCCAGCCGCGATGCAGCGTCTGCACGGGGAGATCCCGCCGCCGTTCTTCCGGGCGCGGTTACCGGCAGAGCCCCGGCTCCCCGCGGCCACAGCGGGACCGTGTCCAGAGTGCCGCGGCCGCCGGAACGGAATGGGAGCGGCAGCGCCGGGCTCAGCCCCAGCGCCCGTCCGGGGCGGCTGCTGCTGCTGCCTGCGGCGATCCCGATCCCGGCCCCCCTACCCGCACCCTGCCTGCCCGGGGAGAGGCGGCACCGCCTGGAACCCCCAGCCAATACCGCCAAAACCTAGACCCGACCCTGGTCCTACCTGAGCGCCCCAGGATTCGCGCAGAACCGGGAGCTGTCCCTGGCACAGCGCTCCGACGAGGATCCCGCCGCATCCCAGCACGAGTGTTCCCGAATGGAACGGGCCGGCAGCGGATCGGCCGCATAGAAATAGGCCCCGGCCCGCGCAGCCGCACTGGGGCCCCGCGCACCTGAGTCGGGCCCGGCCCCGCCCCTCAATCCCCGCCCGGCCCCTCCCCTCAATCCCCGCCCGGCCCCGCCCGCTCCCTCCCCGGCGCCTCGTCCTGCCCGGGCTGGGGCGGGGCCATCGCTCGCGGCCCGCCCCCTCTCCCGGGGCCGAAGCGGGGCTGCTCCCTGTTCCGGGTCCCCTCGGAGCCGGCACTGCCCAGCATTCCTCACCGGGGCTGGGGGTTCCAGCACAGCCCCCAGGGCATCCCGCTGCTTCCTCAAGCCCCCTTCAGCGGGATCAGTTTTTGGAGAGAGATACCCAAACCCAGCAGAGCTGGCTTTAACGGATCCGGGAGAATATCCCCTCTCCCCATCTCACCCAATTGCCGCTACCAAAAGCCAGCCTGAGGATCAGCTCCCTATCCCCTCAATCTCTGCAAGGAATCGGATTTCTCAATCCGGCAGGGCAGCAATGCTGTTCTCCTCGCCGGAGATCCGGATTGCAGCGGCGTCCCCGCCGGCGCTGCCCGGATGGAGCGGGGAGCGGGGGGTGTGTGTGAATAGAGGGGAGGGTGACGCCGAGTTCGGGCTGCGAGAGCGGCCGCGGCTGCGAGCGTGGGAAGGGCGGCAGTGCTGCCGCCTTGTGGGCAGAGCGCGGTACTGCAGCCACCCCCGAGCCGGCGCTCTGGCAGTGCTCGGCAGCGGCTGCAGTACCGCGCTGTGCCCACAAGGCGGCGTTAGCGGCGGGTGCGCAGCCAGGGCTGGGGCGCGGGGCAGGGGCGGGGCTGGGGGAGCGTCCAGGGGCGGGGCTGGGCGCGGGCAGGGCGGGGCTGGGGGAGCGTCCCAGGGGGACGGACACGGGAGGGACAGGGTCAGCGCTGGGGATGGCCTCAGGGTCCCTCGGGAAGGACGGGTCAGCGCTGGGGATGGCCTCAGGGTCCCTCGGGAGGGACGGGATCAGCGCTGGGGATGGCCTCAGGGTCCCTCCGGAGGCGCTCGGGCACAGGAGATGCCGTGATGTGCAGGTGACACCCTGGGGCCCCCCACGTGTCGAGGGACCGGGGCTGGGGTTGTGACGGGCTGGGCTTGTGTGAGAAGTGGATCTTTGGGTGAGTGACAGGCGTGGTGGTGCACCGAGAAATTGGCTAGTTAGCTAAATATTGAATTAACTGCCCAACTAACTAATAACTACTTTCATTAGTACTCCAGAGTAGGCATGTAATGTTCAATCAAGGTAATTATTAGTCACTGCCATCTGGAGTATTAATGAGGGGCCCTACCTGGCATATATGAAAAAGGAGAAAAAATATGTATGTCTGGTGCAGCAGTAGAAAATTTCAGGCTCCTGAGGTGTAAATAATTTTATTTAAATAATAACATAAGGTTTTTTGGTGTTTTGTTTTTTTTTTTTACTTGCAAGGAGCCTGAAAATTTGTATTGCTGTTTTTTAAATTGTACAGCTAGAAAGGAAAAGAAAGTTAGAAAAAGGTTAGAGAGAAAAAAAAAAGAAAGAGTGAAAAAGAAAAAAAAACAGAGTTAGAGACTACTAGAAACAGGGAAAGAGAAATAGAGTCAGACAGAAATAGAGAGAAAAAGAAATCCAGAGAAAAAGAAAAGAAATAGAGAGAAAAAGAAATAGAGTTAATGCTACAGCAAATATGAAAAAGAAAGACAGGAGCCAAGGGGAAGACGTGGGGTATCTTGACTAGGGGCGACTTAACTTTATTGAATGAATGTTTTTATTCACAGCAAAAGACGGCAAGGTGTACAAAGGCAAGTACAGGTACCGATTTAATTACAGATACACTCCATGGACACGCTGCTAAAGGTGAATTTACACACAGAGCCTTTTTTTCCCCACTTTGAATCCACATGGGCCCACCTCTCTCCTCCCAAGTGCAAACAGCTCTTTATGGTCCAGAGATCCTCAAATAAATAGAACAATGTGCCAGCCCAGTGAAACGCTACTGCCAGGAATGACCCAGGTAAGGCAAACAGGGGCACTTCCCCTTAGGCATCCCCAAACCCTGAGCAAGCAGGGAGGCTGCCCAGAGCCTGCTGTGACATCCCCAGCTTCCTCTGCCTTAGATGTGGGCAGAGAGCTCCTGCTTCCCAGGCTGCCCACCCCTGAGCCCAGGAGCAGGCAGGGGCTGCTGCTCCTTCAGCTGTGCCCCAGTCAGGCATTTCCTGCAGGATCCCACAGCTCTACTTACTGGGCCTGTGATGATGGCTGGGTTCTGCAGCCTGGGCTCTTCCCACTGGGTCATTTTCTTATCTGCAAATAACAAAAGAAATGATCCCACGGCTTCTCTGCTACCACACCGTGAATTTCTCTTGGTTTTTCTCTCCCTAGCACTGCTCAGCTCTGTCAGGGTTAGCAAAGGCTTGTGTCTCCCCACCCTCCCCAGCCCCAACACACTGTTAAGCTGAAAACATCCACTCAAAAACACAGAAGCACCCCAGAACCCAGGGAATCTGCACTGCTTTGATGGCAACGTCTGCAGGAGTGAGTGACACGTTCATTGGAACGTGGGCTGGGATTGGAGACACGGCCTGGTGGGTAAAGGAACCCAAAGTTTTTGGCAATGACACCCCAAGTTACTGTTTGGAAATTCTGCACAGACAGCTGAGGTATCACACTTCTAAATCTGGAGGGAGTAACATTTTTCCTAGACTCTGATTTAATGAGAAGGTGAAGGGGGCAGAACTGTCCTGCTTTGGTGCAAGAGAATCACCCAGCAAGGGGCAGTGGAGATGCTGGCAGTGGCACAGCACAGCCCACTTCTTTCCATCTACAGCTCTGAGGAGCACCAGGAGGATGACAGGAAAGCTTCTACAGGACCATGCTGGGACTGCCCTTCCCTGCCTCCAGACAGCTGCTCCTCCCAGGATCCTGAACGCGGGATCACAACAAAACAATGGGGCTGCAACCAGAAGACAACGCTCCAGACCCACCCGGGTGCCACCTGCAATGGCAAGGTGCTGGTCACCCTGGGCTGCCACCCTCTGCTGCTACGGACACTCCTCTGGGTCAGGAGCTGGGCAGACTGCATTTTCCTTGTTCCTACAACTGGAAAAGCCCTCTAAGTTTGAGCATCCCAAGCTGCTTTAAGGGGGACTGGGATCTGAAAGGTGTCCTTCAGCAAATGTTACCTGGAGAAATTCTGAAGGACTGCGAGCACATTGCAAGACATTTGATCTATAAGTTAATTTAACAGTAAAATACTACTTTATTTCCCTTCACACATTAAAGTGATTTATCCCTTTTGGAAAAGCTGAGGAGGGCTGCCAGCCTGAGACCCCAGAGCTGCTGCCAAGGTGGGGCACCCAGCACAGCCCTTTGCCTTTCCAACCCCTCCACTGGAATCCCCTTCTACAGACTTCTTGGTCACCTTGACACCAGCAGCCACAAATCACAGTGCCAGTTCTGTGTGAAATCACAGGTAACACAGCTGGAAATGACTGACAGTGTGTCAGCTCTTGGCCCTCTCTACCCTCAGAGCGTGCAGCGACACCAACAAATCTCAGTCTAAGTTTCTTCTCAGAGTCTTACGGGGACTTCACATCAAAAATGCTGTTCCAGGGCTACAAGGGTCTGGCATGAACCACTCCACCTGGAACTGCAGCTCAGGATTCTCTGCCTGATCCCAAGTGCACGTGGATAACAAATTCATTCCTTTTGAAGAGTATTTTCAAAAGTCTCAACACCTTCAAAAGTTTCAGAACTTTGAGTCTTCCCATCACTACAGTTCTCTGTCAGAAACCAGGCTCTCAGGCCTTTGAGGATTCCCTCTCCTGCCTTTCCAAGGGCCCCACTATTTCCCTGAAGTTGGGACCCCCTGCCACATAGAGAACTCACAGAGCCAGACATTCCCAATGCTGATGGCATCACAAGGGTTACTCCAGCTGGGATTTGGGCACTCCTGTCAATACATCACAGAGTGAAATACCTCTTGTCCAGGTGAGGGTATTTTTCATGCCCTTTCCAACCAAAACTCTACTAATAATTGCCATTCGGAGTTACACTTTGCCATTCTCCTTGCACAGCCTCTCCCTGCACACTGCAGGGGCCATTTGCCAGGCTCACTGTGACTTCCCATCCCATCCCATCCCAGTGAGCCCCTCTCCCCTCTCCTGCCCTGCTGCTTCCTGCTGAACTAAGGAGTTCTCCTCCCTAACTCCCTGTGCGTGTCACTGATGCAGATGGTGAATAGCACCGTGTGCTGCTGGATGTGGACAGACTTTGAGGGGAACCCACTGATGGTATCCATGCCCCTTGTGCGTGAATCACTGCCAGCTGCCCAGAAAATGGCTGCAGAAGGGCTGTTTTCCCTCCTGATCCCGTCCAACACGTGGCTGGTAGGTGCCTGGGAGCTGCCAGGAAGGCAGCAGTGTGTGTGTGCTGCAGGGAGCAGTGTGCCCATGGGGTGAGGTGACAGGGCAGCTGGGGCACACAGAGCCGGGGAAGGGCTCAGGGGCACCCCACAGAGGCGGGGAAGGGCTCAGGGGCGTGCCAGAATTGTTTTCCCAGGGGCCTTCAGCCCTCTGCTGTGAGACAGTTGGGCTGTACTAAAATGGCATTGCCATACGAGGTGGAGGTGCCACTCTTTGTGGAGTTGTGAGGTGCACTGTCCCACCCATGTTGTGTTTGTTTCCACAGGGGTATCAGAGCACTTATTAAAGGGAAATGGAGCACACTGAGTAATTAAAGATAAACACACAGTAGCATTGTCACAGGAACTTCACCCTGTGCCTTGGATTTTGCCTATTTATGTATCCTTAACACAGCAGGACTAAATCAAATTGATAAATGCAGATCTTTGTAGCCTGCAGTGCTCAAGGCTTCCCTCCCCTATTCCTGCTCCTCCCGCACCCCTCACCACGCTTCCTAACTAGTGAAATTAAGTTCTGGTGAAAGTTTTGGAAAAAGAAGTGTAGAAACAAGTGCTTACTTGTTACCAGCTCTATTATGAGTTTTCCCCAGCTAGGAGCTGCACAGAAGTGAGACTGGGGCAATGACATCAGGGAACA
>NW_026612791.1:0-44123 GCF_029582105.1 Oenanthe melanoleuca | reverse complement strand
AGCCGGCAATGGCAGTGCTGCCGCCTTGTGGACACAGCGCGGTACTGCAGCCAGCCCCGAGCCGGCCCCTGGCAGTGCTGCCGCCTTGTGGGCACAGCGCGGTACTGCAGCCAGCCCCGAGGCGGCAATGGTAGTGCTGCCGCCTTGTGGGCACAGCGCGGTACTGCTGCCAGCCCCCGAGCCGGCAATGGCAGTGCTGCCGCCTTGTGGGCACAGCGCGGTACTGCTGCCAGCCCCGAGCCGGCCCCTGGCAGCGCTGCCGCCTTGTGGGCACAGCGCGGTACTGCAGCCGCCGCCGCTCCGGCGCCCTGGCAGCGCTGCCGTCCTGTGGGCACAGCGCGGTGCTGCGCGCGTGCCCTTCCGATGATGGGAGCGAGCAGCGTGCCGGGACGCTGCCCTGTAGGACTGCCGCCACGCTGCGGAAGTGGCCTCTGCCAGTACTAGAGATGGCGGCCGAGAAGGGCGGAAGTGACGTCTTGCCACTCTCAAGATGGCGGTTTGGCCGGCACTCGTTTGACCTTCTATATATGGCGGCAGTTCCGGGTACCACAACAAAGATGGCAGCCGGGCCGGAAGTGGCCTCTGCCAGTACTAGAGATGGCGGCCGAGAAGGGCGGAAGTGACGTCTTGCCACTCTCAAGATGGCGGCTCGGCCGGCACTCGCCTGACCTTCTACATATGGCGGCAGAAAGGGCGGGAAAATCAAGGACCCCAGTCTGTTTTGTGGGCTGCCTGCCCGCGACGCCGACACCGATCCCCGCGGCGCGATTTTCTGCCGCGTTTCCGAGAGTGCGGACACGGGCTGTGGGCTCAGCGGCGCCGCGGGCGCGCGGGAAACGGGCAGGCGCAGACAGGCGGCTACGGGCAGACGCCTTTCTCTGCCGGGGTCCTGTACTGCCGGGGGCGGTACCGAAGGCGGTCCCGGGGGCGGTACCAAGGGCGGAACCAGGGGCGGTACCAAGGGCGGCACCGACGGCGGCAGCGACGGCGGTACCGGGGGCGGTACCCACGGCGGTACCGGGGGCGGTACCGGGCGGGGATCCAGGTGCCGGGCCGTGAGGTGATCCAGGGGCGGGGCCGGGCCCGGCACAGGTGCGCGGGGTCTCGGTGCGGCTGCGCGGGGCGTGGCCGAGGTGATTGAACTCCAGGTAATTGGCTCGGCCGCCATTTGCTCAGGCTGAGCTTGCTTCGGACGGTGGCTGCGTTGGAGCTCCGCGCACAGGGACAGGTTGGATTTCTGCTTTCCCTCCTCTCAAACCCTCTCCCCCTCCTCCTCGTGTTCCCCTTCTTTTTCTCCCTTTCCCGCCTTTCTCTCTCCTCCTCAAACCGACTCTTTCCCTCCCCTTTCGGCCTCTCCTCCTGTTTCTCTCTCTACCTTTCCTCCCTCCTCCCCGTGTTCCTTTTCTTTTCTTTCTCCCCCCAACCTGTCCCCCCCATTCTCCCTCTCCTGTCCCTACCCCGCTCCCCTCTCCTGTTCCCCTCCTGGGTCCCCCGTCCCTCTCCGCCCCGGCCTTTCCCTCCCCGTCCCGCTTCCCTCCGCAGCCCGAGCCCTCCCTGCTCCTCTCATCCCTGTGTCCCTGCTCTCCGTCCCTTCTCCCCTGGCTGTTTCTCGCTGTTCCCTCCCTCTGCCCCCGGCGGGTTCCCCCCATCCGCCCCCCATACCTATACACACCCTACCCTACCCTGTTCTATTCCTTTCTCCTCCTGCTCCTGCTTCTACCCTTCCTTCCCCCCAACCCTGGGCCCCCGTTCCCTCTCCCTGCTCCCATTCCCCTCATTCAATCCTCCCCTCCTTCCTCCACCCTCCCATTCCCTTCCCACCACACCTGTCCCTGTTCCCTCTCCCTGCTCCCCGTTCCCCCCCCCCCCCCCCCCCCAATTCCGCCTCCCCTCCTTCCTCCACTCTCCCATTCCCCCCCCCCAGCGCCCCTTCCCCTGTCCCCGCTGCCCCGCACACCCCGGCGCCCCCCGCCCTCGGTCCTTGGTCACCCACCCCGACCGCCTCGTCTGCCCCCCATTCCCATCCTCCGTGCCCGGCTTTTCCTCTTTCCCCCGCCCCGCGTGGTTCGGGGCGCCGCATAATAAAGGCCGGAGAGCCCGAGCGGCTGGACCCGGCCGGGCGCGGGGGCCGCCGTGCCAGCCCTGGAGCCCCAAATCCCGGCGCTCCCGGTGCCCCCGTCCCGCGGAGGCCCCGCAGCCCTGAGCGCGGAGCAGCGCCCGGCTCCCCGTTCCCGTGCGCGCACAGCCCCGGGGCTGCTGCCCGCGCACCCCTGCGGAACGAGCGGGGCTGGGGCGCGGGACGAGCCGCTCGGCGGGGCCGGGCACGGTTCTGCTCGGGCTGCTTCTCCATCACCTGCCGGCTGGCATGCTCCCCCTCTCCCTTGCTTTGCAAACTCCAAAAAGCTCTGCAATGGCAAAACCTCTTTTATTAAAACTCGGCTGCGGCTTTTCCCCTTTGCTTCCAGGTCACAGGATATACTGGGATTGAGAGGGTTCCTGAAATCCGACTCTCGAGGACACGGACTCTCGAGGACACGGCCCGTGGGAGAATTGAACTCACAACCTTGGTACTACCTGGGCTGTGCTCCGACTGACTGAGCCCTCTGCATCTCAGGTATGAAACTCCCAAGGATGGGAATCCTTGGCTCCAGCAAGGAAACTGCAGCTCGTTCTATTCTGCTAAAGCTGCTTTACACACCAGCCCCTGCCACGGCTGTAGGGTAGAACTGGCTGGCAGCTGGCATGACAGCACCGCATCTTCCCATCCCCTGATTTTCCTGCCCTTTCCAGGATTTACCCAGCAGCTGTACATTTGCTCTTGCCATGTCTCTTTGTAGGGAGAAGTGAGCAGGACAGGTTCTGAGGCTTCCCTTGCTGCGTGACCTGAGTTCCTCTGGAGAGTGGCAGGTGGCATTTCCTGCAGGTGAGTGTTGCCCAAATGAAGCAGCTGCTGAAGCTGGGGCTGGTTTTGTGGCCCAGAGCTGCACAGAGGCCTCAGTGCCTCCCACTCACTGCCAGCAATGCTCCTTGTTGTTTCTGTGTGTCCCAGCTGCGGGGAACGGGGGGCAGGAGGAGGCCAGGAGTCCCCGAAAGGCATCCAGCACCTCTTGTCCTTGGGCCTTCGGGGCAAGGGCTGTGCCTGCAGCGTGCTGCCCGTGCCAAGCACACGGCCCGGGATGGGCGCTGGGTGCCCGGCCGGCGCTGGCACGGACACGGCTCAAGGGCTGCCCGTGGCTCCCGGGCCAGGGGCTGCTCTGAGCAGGCTCCTGGAGACGCTGCAGCCTGGATACAGGCCACTGACAGCCCAAAAGCAGCCCAAGGAGCAGCTGGCGTGTCCTGGTGATGGTGGCACTGGCTGCGTGCAGAGGGGCTCAGACAGCAATTCCTGGTTCCAGCCTCCCAGAGCTCCCAGGTAGCTGCCAGGTATGTCCTGTCCACCCCAATTCCCTTCCCTTCCTGCCTGAGGCCTCGTTCAGCAGCAGCAGCACTAAAGCCAAGGCAATCTTGCCTCACAGCTATTAAATGCCAACCGACAGCCTGCAGAGATGCCTTCAAATCAAAGGTTCAGGTGGGATGAAGTTTTGTTTGGACGAAGGTGGGAGTTTCCAGGGAGCCAGCTGGAAGTGCAGAAGGGATGGAAAGCTTTCCCAGGTGGGTCCCACTGGAGGTGTGCTGGAGGCAGGGATGTGCAGCCCTTTGCTGAGGGAAAAGAACTTGCAGAGGCCACTGCTGAGGCCCTGAAAGGAGCTGAGCTGCTGCAGGGAGAGATGTCCTCCCGTGGGCACGGGGAGCTGCCTTGGCACGGGACGGGAGTGCCCCTGGCCCTGCCTTCTCCTGCTTGAAAATATCACCTGGAGCCCCGGCTCAGGGGGGCTAAATCAGCTGGACTCCGGGCAGCTCTGTCAGCTGCCCCCCAGGGACATGGGTGGGGCTGGGGGATGAGGGCTTTAAATAGCCAATTCTTTGGAACAGATGCCTGTCCCTGTCCCGATGCTGCTGAGCTTCCTTGGACGCTCTGCCCGTTCCTGGCACAGCTGGCGTTCAAGGGGCAGCTCTGCACGGGAATATCCACCCTCCGTGAGGCACTGTGAGGGTATGGCAGCAGGAACTGAGCAGGGAATTGGGGGCTGTGGGATAATTCACGGGAACTAGAAAGCTGACAGTGGGCCCCGAGTCTGGGCGCTGCACAGAGAACAATCTTTGTGCTGCCCTGTCACCTTTTTCTTTCTTTTTTTTTTTTTTTTTCTTTCAGGTGCTGGACTTGCCTCTGTGGATGTGTGCTGAGCTCTCACTGCAGGGGACTGTGAGGCCTGACTGGCTGTGAGTTTGTGTTCTTCTCACAGGAGAATCAGAAATGATCATTAATTAGACCACAGAAATCTTTTCTGAAACCTTTCCCCTTTCCTGCCCTTTGCTGGTAAGTCTTTTCTTTCTGCCTTTAACTCTACAGCTGTTCCCTGATGTCATTGCCCCGGTCTCACTTCTGTGCAGCTCCTAGCTGGGGAAAGCTCATAATAGAGCTGGTAACAAGTAAGCACTTGTTTCTACACTTCTTTTTCCAAAACTTTCACCAGAACTTAATTTCACTAGTTAGGAAGCATGGTGAGGGGTGCAGGAGGAGCAGGAACAGGGGAGGGAAGCCTTGAGCACTGCAGGCTACAAAGATCTGCGTTTATCAATTTGATTTAGTCCTGCTGTGTTAAGGATACATAAATAGGCAAAATCCAAGGCACAGGGTGAAGTTCCTGTGACAATGCTACTAAGTGTTTATCTTTAATTACTCAGTGTGCCCCATTTCCCTTTAATAAGTGCTCTGATACCCCTGTAGAAACAAACACAACATGGGTGGGACAGTGCACCTCACAACTCCACAAAGAGTGGCACCTCTACCTCGTATGGCAGTGCCATTTTAGTACAGCCCAACTGTCTCACAGCAGAGGGCTGAAGGCCCCTGGGAAAACAATTCTGGCACGCCCCTGAGCCCTTCCCCGGCTCTGTGGGGTGCCCCTGAGCCCTTCCCCGGCTCTGTGTGCCCCAGCTGCCCTGTCACCTCACCCCATGGGCACACTGCTCCCTGCAGCACACACACACTGCTGCCTTCCTGGCAGCTCCCAGGCACCTACCAGCCACGTGTTGGACGGGATCAGGAGGGAAAACAGCCCTTCTGCAGCCATTTTCTGGGCAGCTGGCAGTGATTCACGCACAAGGGGCATGGATACCATCAGTGGGTTCCCCTCAAAGTCTGTCCACGTTCAGCAGCACATGGTGGTATTCACCATCTGCATCAGTGACACGCACAGGGAGTTAGGGAGGAGAACTCCTTAGTTCAGCAGGAAGCAGCAGGGCAGGAGAGGGGAGAGGGGCTCACTGGGATGGGATGGGATGGGAAGTCACAGTGAGCCTGGCAAATGGCCCCTGCAGTGTGCAGGGAGAGGCTGTGCAAGGAGAATGGCAAAGTGTAACTCAGAATGGCAATTATTAGTAGAGTTTTGGTTGGAAAGGGCATGAAAAATACCCTCACCTGGACAAGAGTTATTTCACTCTGTGATGTATTGACAGGAGTGCCCAAATCCCAGCTGGAGTAACCCTTGTGATGCCATCAGCATTGGGAATGTCTGGCTCTGTGAGTTCTCTATGTGGCAGGGGGTCCCAACTTCAGGGAAATAGTGGGGCCCTTGGAAAGGCAGGAGAGGGAATCCTCAAAGGCCTGAGAGCCTGGTTTCTGACAGAGAACTGTAGTGATGGGAAGACTCAAAGTTCTGAAACTTTTGAAGGTGTTGAGACTTTTGAAAATACTCTTCAAAAGGAATGAATTTGTTATCCACGTGCACTTGGGATCAGGCAGAGAATCCTGAGCTGCAGTTCCAGGTGGAGTGGTTCATGCCAGACCCTTGTAGCCCTGGAACAGCATTTTTGATGTGAAGTCCCTGTAAGACTCTGAGAAGAAACTTAGACTGAGATTTGTTGGTGTCGCTGCACGCTCTGAGGGTAGAGAGGGCCAAGAGCTGACACACTGTCAGTCATTTCCAGCTGTGTTACCTGTGATTTCACACAGAACTGGCACTGTGATTTGTGGCTGCTGGTGTCAAGGTGACCAAGAAGTCTGTAGAAGGGGATTCCAGTGGAGGGGTTGGAAAGGCAAAGGGCTGTGCTGGGTGCCCCACCTTGGCAGCAGCTCTGGGGTCTCAGGCTGGCAGCCCTCCTCAGCTTTTCCAAAAGGGATAAATCACTTTAATGTGTGAAGGGAAATAAAGTAGTATTTTACTGTTAAATTAACTTATAGATCAAATGTCTTGCAATGTGCTCGCAGTCCTTCAGAATTTTCTCCAGGTAACATTTGCTGAAGGACACCTTTCAGATCCCAGTCCCCCTTAAAGCAGCTTGGGATGCTCAAACTTAGAGGGCTTTTCCAGTTGTAGGAACAAGGAAAATGCAGTCTGCCCAGCTCCTGACCCAGAGGAGTGTCCGTAGCAGCAGAGGGTGGCAGCCCAGGGTGACCAGCACCTTGCCATTGCAGGTGGCACCCGGGTGGGTCTGGAGCGTTGTCTTCTGGTTGCAACCCCATTGTTTTGTTGTGATCCCGCGTTCAGGATCCTGGGAGGAGCAGCTGTCTGGAGGCAGGGAAGGGCAGTCCCAGCATGGTCCTGTAGAAGCTTTCCTGTCATCCTCCTGGTGCTCCTCAGAGCTGTAGATGGAAAGAAGTGGGCTGTGCTGTGCCACTGCCAGCATCTCCACTGCCCCTTGCTGGGTGATTCTCTTGCACCAAAGCAGGACAGTCTGCCCCCTTCACCTTCTCATTAAATCAGAGTCTAGGAAAAATGTTACTCCCTCCAGATTTAGAAGTGTGATACCTCAGCTGTCTGTGCAGAATTTCCAAACAGTAACTTGGGGTGTCATTGCCAAAAACTTTGGGTTCCTTTACCCACCAGGCCGTGTCTCCAATCCCAGCCCACGTTCCAATGAACGTGTCACTCACTCCTGCAGACGTTGCCATCAAAGCAGTGCAGATTCCCTGGGTTCTGGGGTGCTTCTGTGTTTTTGAGTGGATGTTTTCAGCTTAACAGTGTGTTGGGGCTGGGGAGGGTGGGGAGACACAAGCCTTTGCTAACCCTGACAGAGCTGAGCAGTGCTAGGGAGAGAAAAACCAAGAGAAATTCACGGTGTGGTAGCAGAGAAGCCGTGGGATCATTTCTTTTGTTATTTGCAGATAAGAAAATGACCCAGTGGGAAGAGCCCAGGCTGCAGAACCCAGCCATCATCACAGGCCCAGTAAGTAGAGCTGTGGGATCCTGCAGGAAATGCCTGACTGGGGCACAGCTGAAGGAGCAGCAGCCCCTGCCTGCTCCTGGGCTCAGGGGTGGGCAGCCTGGGAAGCAGGAGCTCTCTGCCCACATCTAAGGCAGAGGAAGCTGGGGATGTCACAGCAGGCTCTGGGCAGCCTCCCTGCTTGCTCAGGGTTTGGGGATGCCAAGGGGAAGTGCCCCTGTTTGCCTTACCTGGGTCATTCCTGGCAGTAGCGTTTCACTGGGCTGGCACATTGTTCTATTTATTTGAGGATCTCTGGACCATAAAGAGCTGTTTGCACTTGGGAGGAGAGAGGTGGGCCCATGTGGATTCAAAGTGGGGAAAAAAAGGCTCTGTGTGTAAATTCACCTTTAGCAGCGTGTCCATGGAGTGTATCTGTAATTAAATTGGTACCTGTACTTGCCTTTGTACACCTTGCTGTCTTTTGCTGTGAATAAAAACATTCATTCAATAAAGTTAAGTCGCCCCTAGTCAAGATACCCCACGTCTTCCCCTTGGCTCCTGTCTTTCTTTTTCATATTTGCTGTAGCATTAACTCTATTTCTTTTTCTCTCTATTTCTTTTCTTTTTCTCTGGATTTCTTTTTCTCTCTATTTCTGTCTGACTCTATTTCTCTTTCCCTGTTTCTAGTAGTCTCTAACTCTGGTTTTTTTCTTTTTCACTCTTTCTTTTTTTTTTCTCTCTAACCTTTTTCTAACTTTCTTTTCCTTTCTAGCTGTACAATTTAAAAAACAGCAATACAAATTTTCAGGCTCCTTGCAAGTAAAAAAAAAAAAACAAAACACCAAAAAACCTTATGTTATTATTTAAATAAAATTATTTACACCTCAGGAGCCTGAAATTTTCTACTGCTGCACCAGACATACATATTTTTTCTCCTTTTTCATATATGCCAGGTAGGGCCCCTCATTAATACTCCAGATGGCAGTGACTAATAATTACCTTGATTGAACATTACATGCCTACTCTGGAGTACTAATGAAAGTAGTTATTAGTTAGTTGGGCAGTTAATTCAATATTTAGCTAACTAGCCAATTTCTCGGTGCACCACCACGCCTGTCACTCACCCAAAGATCCACTTCTCACACAAGCCCAGCCCGTCACAACCCCAGCCCCGGTCCCTCGACACGTGGGGGCCCCAGGGTGTCACCTGCACATCACGGCATCTCCTGTGCCCGAGCGCCTCCGGAGGGACCTGAGGCCATCCCCAGCGCTGATCCCGTCCCTCCCGAGGGACCCTGAGGCCATCCCCAGCGCTGATCCTGTCCTTCCCGAGGGACCCTGAGGCCATCCCCAGCGCTGATCCTGTCCCTCCCGTGTCCGTCCCCCTGGGACGCTCCCCCAGCCCCGCCCCTGCCCCGCGCCCCAGCCCTGGCTGCGCACCCTGCCGCTAACGCCGCCTTGTGGGCACAGCGCGGTACTGCAGCCGCTGCCGAGCACTGCCAGAGCGCCGGCTCGGGGGTGGCTGCAGTACCGCGCTCTGCCCACAAGGCGGCAGCACTGCCGCCCTTCCCACGCTCGCAGCCGCGGCCGCTCTCGCAGCCCGAACTCGGCGTCACCCTCCCCTCTATTCACACACACCCCCGCTCCCGCTCCATCCGGGCAGCGCCGGCGGGGACGCCGCTGCAATCCGGATCTCCGGCGAGGAGAACAGCATTGCTGCCCTGCCGGATTGAGAAATCCGATTCCTTGCAGAGATTGAGGGGATAGGGAGCTGATCCTCAGGCTGGCTTTTGGCTAGCGGCAATTGGGTGAGATGGGGAGAGGGGATATTCCCCCGGATCCGTTAAAGCCAGCTCTGCTGGGTTTGGGTATCTCTCTCCAAAAACTGATCCCGCTGAAGGGGGCTTGAGGAAGCAGCGGGATGCCCTGGGGGCTGTGCTGGAACCCCCAGCCCCGGTGAGGAATGCTGGGCAGTGCCGGCTCCGAGGGGACCCGGAACAGGGAGCAGCCCCGCTTCGGCCCCGGGAGAGGGGGCGGGCCGCGAGCGATGGCCCCGCCCCAGCCCGGGCAGGACGAGGCGCCGGGGAGGGAGCGGGCGGGGCCGGGCGGGGATTGAGGGGCGGGGCCGGGCCCGACTCAGGTGCGCGGGGCCCCAGTGCGGCTGCGCGGGCCGGGGCCTATTTCTATGCGGCCGATCCGCTGCCGGCCCGTTCCATTCGGGAACACTCGTGCTGGGATGCGGCGGGATCCTCGTCGGAGCGCTGTGCCAGGGACAGCTCCCGGTTCTGCGCGAATCCTGGGGCGCTCAGGTTGGACCAGGGTCGGGTCTAGGTTTTGGCGGTATTGGCTGGGGGTTCCAGGCGGTGCCGCCTCTCCCCGGGCAGGCAGGGTGCGGGTAGCGGGGCCGGGATCGGGATCGCCGCAGGCAGCAGCAGTAGCCGCCCCGGACGGGCGCTGGGGCTGAGCCCGGCGCTGCCGCTCCCATTCCGTTCCGGCGGCCGCGGCACTCTGGACACGGTCCCGCTGTGGCCGCGGGGAGCCGGGGCTCTGCCGGTAACCGCGCCCGGAAGAACGGCGGCGGGATCTCCCCGTGTAGACGCCGCATCGCGGCTGGAGCCGGCCGGGGCGCGGGGAGCGCCGTGCCAGCCCTGGGAGCCCCAAATCCCGGCGCTCCCGGTGCCCCCGTCCCGCAGAGGCCCCGCAGCCCTGAGCGCGGAGCAGCGCCCGGCTCCCCGTTCCCGTGCGCGCGCAGCCCCGGGGCTGCTGCCCGCGCACCCCTGCGGAACGAGCGGGGCTGGGGCGCGGGACGAGCCGCTCGGCGGGGCCGGGCACGGTTCTGCTCGGGCTGCTTCTCCATCACCTGCTAGGTGCGACGCTCCCCCTCTCCCTTGCTTTGCAACTCCAAGAAGCTCTGCAATGGCAAAGCCTCTTTTATTAAAATTCGGCTGCGGCTTTTCCTCTTTACTTCCAGGTCACAGGATATACTGGGATTGAGAGGGTTCCTAAAATCCGACTCTCGAGGACACGGCCCGTGGGAGAATTGAACTCACAACCTTGGCACTACCTGGACTGTGCTCCGACTGACTGAGCCCTCTGCATCACAGGTATGAAACTCCCAAGGATGGGAATCCTTGGCTCCAGCAAGCTGCACAGAGGTCTCAGTGCTTCCCACTCACTGCCAGCAATACTCCTTGGTGTTTCTGTGTGTCCCAGCTGCGGGGAACGGGGGGCAGGACGAGGCCAGGAGTCCCTGAAAGGCATCCAGCACCTCTTGTCCTTGGGCTCCCGGGCCAGGGGCTGCTCTGAACAGGCTCCTGGAGATGCTTCAGCCTGGATACAGGCCACTGACAGACCAAAAGCAGCCCAAGGAGCAGCTGGCGTGTCCTGGTGATGGTGCCACGGGCTGCGTGCAGAGGGGCTCAGACAGCAATTCCTGGTTCCAGTCTCCCAGAGCTCCCAGGCAGCTGCCAGGTATGTCCTGTCCACCCCAATTCCCTTCCCTTCCCGCCTGAGGCCTCATTCAGCAGCAGCAGCACTAAAGCCAAGGCAGTCTTCCCTCACAGCTATTAAATGCCAACCAACGGCCTGCAGAGATGCCTTCAAATCAAAGGTTCAGGTGGGATGAAGTTTTGTTTGGGCGAAGGTGGGAGTTTCCAGGGAGCCAGCTGGAAGTGCAGAAGGGATGGAAAGCTTTCCCAGGTGGGTCCCACTGGAGGTGTGCTGAAGGCAGGGATGTGCAGCCTTTGCTGAGGGAAAAGAACTTGCAGAGGCCACTGCTGAGGCCCTGAAAGGAGCTGAGCTGCTGCAGGGAGAGATGTCCTCCCAGGCTGCAGAACCCAGCCATCATCACAGGCCCAGTAAGTAGAGCTGCGCGATCCTGCAGGAAATGCCTGACTGAGGCACAGCTGGAGGAGCAGCAGCCCCTGCCTGCTCCTGGGCTCAGGGGTGGGCAGCCTGGGAAGCAGGAGCTCTCTGCCCACATCTAAGGCAGAGGAAGCTGGGGATGTCACAGCAGGCTCTGGGCAGCCTCCCTGCTTGCTCAGGGTTTGGGGATGCCTAAGGGGAAGTGCCCCTGTTTGCCTTACCTGGGTCATTCCTGGCAGTAGCGTTTCACTGGGCTGGCACATTGTTCTATTTATTTGAGGATCTCTGGACGATAAAAAGCTGTTTGCACTTGGGAGGGGTAGAGAGGTGGGCCCATGTGGATTCAAAGTGGGGAAAAAAAAGGCAAAAAATGGGTCTGTCAGTTTAAGAGACATAAAACTCCTGCAGGTAAACAGAGGTTTCAGAATATCAGCCTTAAAAGAAATGAACACAGCATTTTTCTTCAGTATCAATTTTTTAAAAGATCAAAGAGTAGTTCTTTGACTTTTTATGCTGGTTTTATGGTGAGTTATGCCAGTTTATGCCATTTTATGATATTCTGAGTGATCAAACTCCCAATCCCAAGATGTTTCCTGGTGCCAAGAGTACCTTTGTGTTTTGGATAAATCCTTGGGACCGTTAGGCGTTTCAGGATACAGCAGATGAGCCTGCTGCACAGTGTAATTCTAATTGCTTAGTAATAATGTCAGTAACAGTCACTTGTTTGACCCTAGCTGCTTTTGGAGGGATTTACCCATTTATCAGCATTTAAAACTGGAGATCCTCACACACAGCACTGTGCAAATTGCTAACAGGCCTTTCCCCAGAAATGCTGAGCATAAATGAGACTATTTGAGAAAGCTTGTTTGAAGGAAATGAAATGATCATGGTCCCCTTGAGTGACTGACAGTAGTTTGTTGGTTTTTAAGGGAAAGCAGGGGCTAATCCATTTCACAGAAGCACTAAGGAATCATCTGAATGCTTTCACTAATAATATTTCTGGTGCCATGACAAACAGCATTACTTAAATTGCATTTCACATTGTGTTTAAATTAAGGAAGAATGTAGAAAGATTATTTAATAGCTGTAGTAAAGTCGTATTATCATCAGTAAAATGATGTCATTTTGTGGGATTTTTAAATCTCACCTGGCTGCTGCCTCTCCTGGGTGGGTTTGGGGGGGCTGGTAGCACAGTGTGTGTGGGTAGCAGGGCTGTCCCCTCCTCTGCAGTGCTCTGGGGTCTCAGTGCTGAGCAGCTGAGTGACCATCCTGCCCTGCAGTGCTCTGGGGTCTCAGTGCTCTCTCAGTGACCTCCTGCCCTCCCCACAGGCGGTGCCCTACTCCCAGGAGTTCAAGCACAAGTACGACCACTTCCGCAAGAAGCTGAAGAAACCTGTGAGTAGAGCCTGCAGGACACGGCTGCACCTCCCTCCCTGTGCTCTCCTGTTTTCTTTGATTTCTCGTCGTTTTCATCAAATATTTACCACAGAAGTCTACAGCACTGTTTTGGAGCTGGCCCAGTTCCCCCCATGTTCCCAACACGTGCACTGAGAGAGCACTGGGGAATGAAAACATGGGGAGCTGAACACGAGGTGTCTGATCTGTCACTGAGCTGTTAGCAGCCAGGAATTTGCCCTAAGGCTTATTTCTTGAGACTAACAAGGATGATCTAATCTTCTTTGGCACAGGCTGACATACCCAACGGATTTGAGATGAAATTACACAGCAATAACATTTTTGAGGAGTCCTACAGAAGAATCATGTCTGTGAAGAGACCTGATGTATTAAAAGCCAGGCTGTGGATTGAATTTGAGTGAGAAAAAGGACTTGACTATGGAGGTGTGGCCCGAGAATGTTTTTTTCTCTTGTCCAAGGAGATGTTTAACCCTTACTATGGTTTCTTTGAATACTCAGCAACGTAAGTTGTATTTCTATTCTCAAGGGCTCTATACATGACATTTTGCATAAGAGGGAAGGTTGCTTAGGCAGAAGTCGCACCCCTTTCCAGGGTGCCCTGGGGAGCCCCAGTGCCCTGCTCCTCCTGCTCTTCAGAGAGCCTCTGGAATGGTCCTTGAGAAGCCAGGAAGCATTTCCATAGCTCAGGCAATATCCAGGGCAGCAGAGCTGCAGCTATTGAGGGCAGTGTCACAGCAAAGCTGCTTTCCTCTGCCCAGACTCTGCCCAGAGTGGCAGTGCTGCTGTAGGGTGAGCTCAGAACGCAGCTGCTCGTCCCCACTGCAGTGGCCTCCAGAGCTTCAGGCTGGGGCTGCCCAGCTGTAAAGGCAGAGAGGGCATTCTTGCTGCCAGGGCTTGGGTTTGCTGCTGTGCCCACCCTTCAGCCCCCGTGGCTTCGTGGGGGACATGCTGGAAAGGCCTTGGAGGGAGATGCCCCTAGGCACAAGCTGTGTGTGAACATGTCTGAGTGTCTGCTTATTTAAAGGCTTGCTTCTTGAGCTGGTTTTTTTTTTTCTTTCCCCAGAAAAGGGACAACTACACATTTCAGATGAATCCTAATTCAGGTCTCTGTAACGGAGATCACCTGTTGTACTTCACCTTCATTGGCCGGGGTGGCCGGCCTGGCTGTGTACCACGGGAAGCTGCTGGACGGTGAGTGCTGCTGCCAGGGGCTGGGGAGGGGCTGCAGTGCCTGAGAGCCCATTCTGGGACACGCTGGGGCTGCCAGGGCCTGAGGAGGGGCTGCAGTGCCTGAGAGCCCATTCTGGGACACGCTGGGGCTGCCAGGGCCTGGGGAGGGGCTGCAGTGCCTGAGAGCCCATTCTGGGACAGGCTGGGGCTGCCAGGGGCTGTTTGAATGGGATTCATTCAGTCACAGTGTCTTACTCAACAAGTGCCTTTCTTTCTCTGCTCAAGGGAAAACTCCAGAACCAGCAGGAGCATTGTCCCTAGAGGAAAAGCATGGAATTTTTATCAGTATTTCCATGCAAGCCTGCAGCCAAACTAGGGGGAGTCAACGGCAGCATATTTTCATATGTAAAATTATAGCTGAATGATTTAATGACAAATTCTGCTGCATTTTGAAATCTCACACCTGGCAGACATCACTGAGCTGATTTTCCTGAGCCTTGGTGCAGCAGAGGAAGCAAAGGAGTCCTGAGCAGAGGAAGGTCACTAGCCTGATTTTCAGGCAACTCCTTGGAGAGGGAAGTAGTGATTTTAAATGGGATAGAGTACCCTGGGCTTAATTCCCCAGCTTTTGTCTCTCTCTGCCATTAATGTTAGGGTGGTCAGTGGAGTATGGCAGTTAGTGGATAATTGTTGAAACTGAAAAATTGGACTTTCTGTGCCATAATAAAATAAAGCTGAGCTGCTCTGATGCTGTTGCAGCTGCAGGACTGTTACAGTCAGGAGGTAACAGGAAATGCCAGGGGTGGTGCCCTCAAGCATTCCACCTTTCTGGAATGTGCAGGTGCAGGGCAGGGCAGGTAATCTGTCCTCTCTCTCCCAGGCTTCTTCATCAGACCTTTCTACAAGATGATGCTGGGGAAGCCCATAACCCTGAAGGACATGGAGTCAGTGGTAAGAGCCCATTGAACCTGTGTCAGTGCTCACAGGCCCCTGGCTTTCCACAGCTCTGCACTAATTGCCCATTTTCAAACTGCCTAACTGTGATCTGCCCTAGGATAGTGAATACTACAACTCTCTGAAGTGGATCCTGGAAAATGACCCCACCGAGCTGGATCTCACGTTTTGCATAGATGAGGAAAACTTTGGGCAGGTACGTAAAGGTTACTTGCATCTTAGGACTGGTGGTTGCCGACAAGTAGCTCAGTGCTGACAGTCTGGTGGTGGTGAAAGCAGCTGGGAGCTCAGCTGGCCGTGTTCCCAGCTGGGAGCGGGGCTGCCAGCTCCTGTCAGGGAGCTGTGGCACCTCTGGGACAAGCTGGAGATGCAGCTGAGTAAAATACTTGCAGTGAGGAGGGATGAAGGTGTCCCACAGTCCAGCTGGGACATGCTCAGGGACTCTCTGATTCCTGAAGCTGAAGGTGCTGTCAGGGGAGAGCAGCAGAAGGACACCAGGTCCTCTCTGTAGTGCCTGTCACAGCTGGTGCGCCAGGGGGAAGCTGCCAGGTTGAAAAGGGTCACAGCCTATGGGGCTCTTTCTCCATGACAAATGAAAGTGTTGTAGACATTAAATTAAATTAGTTTGCTTAGAGGTTTTTATGACCTTTTTTTTGCATTTTCCCTTTGTTTACTTCTGAGCCCTAGATCCTGGCTCCAGATAGAACTGGAGCTGGGGACTGTAGGGCCTTTTATAAAAACTGACTTCAGCATTTCAAACCATGCATTCAGTGTCCTGTCAAAAATATTCTGATCCACTTTCCAGTGCTGCCTTTTTCCTGAAGCACCATAAGGTTATGGATTTCATGGAGAACTAGGAGCCACAGAATAGAGCGATTTTGTAACACACTGGTTGGATTTGGGCAGTTCCAGTATGTGATTTATCTTCTTGTATTACAAATAATAGCTATTATAATTTTGTGTATATAAAGTACCTATTTTGTGGTTCTATTTTATATAAATATATAATTTCATTATTATAAATAATAATTGTAATAAAATGATCAGTAAATAGCCAGCCCCTCTCTGCCAGTTTTCCCTTCTGTCAGTGCAGGTTTGTTCAAAAGTGTAAATCAATTTGCTCATGATTGCCTTATCCTGCTTGTGAAACACTGCTCAGGGAGAGTGGGTTCTGGGAGAAAGATGTCCTCAAATAACAGCCTTTGGTCTTTTGAAATGCAGACATATCAAGTGGACCTGAAGCCCAATGGGTCCGAAATCATGGCAACAAATGAAAACAAGCGGGAATACATTGATTAAGTACCGTGATGGAATGTGCCTGGGGGGAAGAAAGAGCAGCTGGGTTAGAATTGACCCTGCTGCAATCCCTGGAGCTTGTACTGCACAAGAGCATCAGGGATCATTGGGGAAAAACCTTACTGTTAACATTGGTTATATCCCGTCAGGTACAAGAACAAGGAGTAAATTAAATGACGTGCTTTGATCTCCTGAAATTCCCCCCATGGAAACGTCCTTCTCCAACACCTGGCTCAAGCCGAGATGAGCCAGAAGGTGCTCTCCAGCCTGGCCCTCATCCCAGTGTCCTCCTCTGCCAGTCACAGACCAGAGCCAGGAGTCCAGTGCCAGCAATCCTACCAAAACTGGCCAGATCTGAAATTAGGTTTCATTTTCAGATTTCTCAGTTCTTCTACCTACCAGGATGTAAAATGCTGAATTCATTAATACCTGCTGGCATTTTAAATCAGGGCCTTTTCCAAAGTGAGAGATGTTACAATTGCTACATTCATGCAAACTGGGAATTCATTTCCAGTGCCTGGACCTGGAGCAATTCCATGCCTGGAATTGACTTTTGATGCCTGCACCTGTGAGGTGTTTGTGCTGCGGGTGGCTGGTGCTGAAAGCAAGGTGTCCCTTTGATGCTGCAGTTTATTTCTTTATTTATAGGCGAGGTGCTGTGTCCTGACAGCTCTCCTCAGAGCTTGCAGACTTTGCTGGGAATTTTTAATTGCTCATTGCTCTGGAAGAATAAAATGTCTGCTCATGTAGGTACCTACAGGAGTGAAAAAATTCCCACTGTAATTTGGTCAAAGTCACTGGGCTTTTTGGTTTGTCTCTTCAAAATTCCATCAGTCACCAGCCAATAAATTGGAGTAGCTGGTGGAAGCTGCTTAGTTACCTGAACTTGCTGAAGTTGTAAATGACAAACTTGAAAGCATTTGGGGTTGCTGAAACCTTTGAGCCCTTGGCTGAGACCTGCTAATGAGTTTGTTTTTCTGGTGGGGTTTTGTTTCTTTCTGCAGCCTGGTCATCCAGTGGCGATTTGTCAACAGAGTGCAGAAAGAAATGAATGCCTTTCTGGAGGCGAGGCTCTTTAGCTCCTTTCTTTCCCAAAACCAGGGATTGTTTTTAACACAGATTTCTTACCCACTGGTGTCTGTGTAAAGGGAGTGGGGAGCTTGGCAGGGAATGCAAATAGAATACATGATGTTTTGTGATTTGACAGTTTTATCTTGTGTGAGAATATATCATCTTTCCCTTATGGGAATAAGGTCATTCTCGTTCAAGTTTAATTATTTGAGCTTGAAGTAATTTGGTCATTGATTTTTTTAATTAGGATTTATGTGGGATGAGAGTTTTAACTTTGCTCTTCTTTTTAGGGATTCACAGAACTGCTTCCTATCGACCCAATTAAAATTTTTGATGAAAATGAGCTGGAGGTGAGTCAATTTGGTGCCCCAAGCTGGCAGCTCTCTGACAGATGTGCCACGTTCTGGGCTTTTCAGTCATCTGTCTCTCTCCCTGGGGGAACGTGCGGACACGGCTGGAAATCAGATGTTTCTTCCTAATTAATAAATCTGTTCATGACATGAGAAGAGCTGCACTCAGGAGGGTGGTGGGGGGTGTGCCTCTGAAAGCCTGGAAGCAGCCTAGTGGATCAGTGCCACCCTCTGCCAGTCCCATCTGAGCCAAAGACGTGGAAGTTGTGTCACACTGTGGCAGTGTGCAGCCCTTCTGCAACAGCTGGGATACTCTGGGGATGCTCGGACTCTCCCCTGGGTGTGCATAAGTGCCTGAAGGTCAGAGCCCTGAGGGGCAGTGGCACCTTGTACCCTGTGAGGTCAGGGACACATCCCACCCTTCTGCTTGCCTGCAGTTACTGATGTGTGGCCTTGGTGACGTGGATGTCAGCGGCTGGAGACAACACACCATCTACAAAAATGGTTACTGCCCAAATCACCCTGTTATCCGTGGTTCTGGAAGGTAAGACTGGGCACCAGCCCTCGCTGGTCCTGTAGGTGAAAGTCCCTGCCCTTTTTTGCAATCATTTTTCTGTATGAGAACTGCTCAGGGTGGGTGGTTGTGCTGGGGCCAGAGCTGCTCCCTCCTGGCTCAGGTGAGGGCAGGTGCAGCTCCTGCTCAGATGGAGCAGAGGCAGCCCATAGTGCCCTGAGGCTGCTGGCACAGAGGGGCTCCTGCAGTGCTGAGGGTGTCTCTGCCCCCAGGCTGTGCTGCTGATGGACGCTGAGAAGTGGATCCGGCTGCTGCAGTTTGTGACCGGGACGTCCCGCGTGCCCATGAACGGGGCAGGACAGGGGCGGGACCGGGCAGTCCCAGAAGGCAGAGCCCGGGAGGAACCGGGATGAAGCGGGGTGGGCCCGGGGCTGGGGGCCGAGGTGATTTAATGCCTGGAAACCACCCGGCCACCGTTTGCTGACGCCAAGCGGGGTGAGAGGAGGAGCTGCTTGTTCGGGCTCCCAGGTGAGCTGTGGGGCTTTGGCTTCTACCCCTCTCCCCCGCTCTAGCCCTCCTTCCTTCTCTGCGTATTCCTCTTCTTTCCCCCCTTGTGCCTCCCAAAACCTCCCCTCCTCTCCCCCCTGCCCCTCCTTCCTTCTCCCTGAACTCCTTTACTTTTTCCCCTTTCTCTCCCCATCTCAAGGGATACAGCCCAGGATATCTCAGGGCCCAGATGATTTCTGTTCCTTCTGCTTGTTTCACTTGCAGATGTTTCCCAGTCCAGCTCGCTGAGCCTCCAGCTCTGTGGCACGTTCTTCATTCCAGCTCTGGCTCTGAGATGCTGCACTTGATGGCTGCTCCAGTTCCTTCCAGCTCTGGGTAAATAACTGGTGTCTCTTGTGTAATCTGTGTCCTTGGTCTGTCCTTTGTGTCCATCTGTGTTACCTTTGTCACATCTCCATGCTTTATCAGCATCCTTCCAAGCCATGATAGCCAGACTCTACTCGTGTACTTTCCTGCATTGTGCTTATTCCAGCACATTTACCTTTTTGCTTTTTGAGACGGAAAGAAGTACACAAGATCTTCTCATCCATCTTCCTTCTCAGCTTTGGTAGTGCCTGCTTTTCACGTGCCATTCTCTTGGCCTTCTGTAGGGAGTGTGTTAGACCCTCCTTATGTGCCCTCACTAGTTCCATAGGTTCTATCTTGGGCTTGAGACTTAATCCTCCAGAGAGTTATCTCCAGTCCTCATCCATGGTGTACGTACCTACCTTGGCTTATACTGTATGTAGCTGTCTTGGTTTATGTTGCATGTACCTTTACTGTGTGCATCTCTACTGTATGGGCCTTTATTGTGCCCCTTAGCTCGGAGCTGCCCTGCCCTGGCACCCGCTTGGGTAGAATAGTTACAGAACTTTATTGTTCCTCTCTTTTCTGTGGGGTTTTGGGTAGGAAATGTGTGGGGATAACCTCTACCTGACCAGCTCCTGCTGTCTCTCAGGTCCCTGAGGTGGATTCCCATCTCTGCAGTCACCAATTATGCCGATTTCCCTGGAATCTCCCGTTGGGTGTTGAAGAGCAGCAGCCGGGGGATGTGTTGAAGCATCCTCTTCATGCAGCGTTCCAAGTGAGGGTTGCAGTCAGCCTGTCAGCTGCAGAGTGTGACAGGGGGAGCGTGTGTCTGTCTGGGAGAGTCTGTGTCTGTCTGGAGAGTCTGTGTCTGTCTGCTTATGTTTGCCTGTGCCAGTGTGTGTGCTGACTGCTTCTAACCTTGTGCATATGGTTTTTACCTTTTACCTTTCTCAACTCATTTTTAAATTTAGAATAAAGAGTCCCCAGCCAAGAGTTTGGGTTTTTTTCCCCCCAGCTGGATTTTTTTCCTTGGTCCCAGCCAACAAGATGACGTTCATCCACAGAGGTTGGGCATGAACAGTCCCAGTACCAGGGTTTTGTCAGCAGGATGGTTTTTGGGGCATGGACAGTCCCAGTACCACGGTTTACTCAGCACGATGGTTTTTGAGGCATGGACAGTCCCAGTACCAGGGTTTTGTCAGCAGGATGGGTTTTGAGGCATGGACAGTCCCAGTACCAGGGTTTTGTCCGCATGGATGCCCGTGACTCCTGGGCCAGGGGCTGCTCTGAACAGGCTCCTGGAGATGCTTCAGCCTGGATACAGGCCACTGACAGCCCAAAAGCAGCCCAAGGAGCAGCTGGCGTGTCCTGGTGATGGTGGCACGGGCTGCGTGCAGAGGGGCTCAGACAGCAATTCCTGGTTCCAGCCTCCCAGAGCTCCCAGGCAGCTGCCAGGTATGTCCTGTCCACCCCAATTCCCTTCCCTTCCCGCCTGAGGCCTCATTCAGCAGCAGCAGCACTAAAGCCAAGGCAATCTTGCCTCACAGCTATTAAATGACAACCGACGGCCTGCAGAGATGCCTTCAAATCAAAGGTTCAGGTGGGATGAAGTTTTGTTTGGACGAAGGTGGGAGTTTCCAGGGAGCCAGCTGGAAGTGCAGAAGGGATGGAAAGCTTTCCCAGGTGGGTCCCACTGGAGGTGTGCTGAAGGCAGGGATGTGCACCCTTTGCTGAGGGAAAAGAACTTGCAGAGGCCACTGCTGAGGCCCTGAAAGGAGCTGAGCTGCTGCAGGGAGAGATGTCCTCCCGTGGGCACGGGGAGCTGCCTTGGCACGGGACGGGAGCACCCCCGGCCCTGCCTTCTCCTGCTTGAAAATATCACCTGGAGCCCCAGCTCAGGGGGGCTAAATCAGCTGAACTCCAGGCAGCTCTGTCAAGTGCCCCCAGGGACATGGGTGGGGCTGGGGGATGAGGGCTTTAAATAGCCAATTCTTTGGAACAGATGCCTGTCCCTGTCCCGATGCTGCTGAGCTTCCTTGGACGCTCTGCCCGTTCCTGGCACAGCTGGCGTTCAAGGGGCAGCTCTGCACGGGAATATCCACCCTCCATGAGGCACTGTGAGGTTATGGCAGCAGGAACTGAGCAGGGAATTGGGGGCTGTGGGATAATTCACGGGAACTAGCAAAGCTGACAGCGAGCCCCGAGTCTGGGCGCTGCACAGAGAACAATCTTTGTGCTGCCCTGTCACCTTTTTCTTCTGGTTATTTATTCTTTTTTTTTTTTTTTTTTTTTTTCTTCTTTCAGGTGCTGGACTTGCCTCTGTGGATGTGCGCTGAGCTCTCACTGCAGGGGACTGTGAGGCCTGACTGGCTGTGAGTTTGTGTTCTTCTCACTGGCGAATCAGAAATGATCATTAATTAGACCACAGAAATCTTTTCTGAAACCTTTCTCCTTTCCTGCCCTTTGCTGGTAAGTCTTCTCTTTCTGCCTTTAACTTTACAGCTGTTCCCTGATGTGATTTCCCCTGTCTCACTTCTGTGCAGCTCCTAGCTGGGGAAAACTGGGATAACTTAGAGGGGACAGAGGTGAAACTTTTAGCTGGATTTTTCTAAAATTTTCTAATGATACTGAAATTATTTCCAATTGCCCCAGTGAGAAGAACACCAACTTGCAGGCATCAAAAGCTTAAAACTCGTTTAATTGAGGCAGGTCCAAGGAAAAACCCAGCCATGCCAGGCTGAGGCTGGAACCCGCTCATAATTCATTGTTGGTGTCTGCTGCAGTCTAGGAATAGCTCTCTCATTTTTCACTTGCTTGATCTGCTTTTATATCCCTGATTCAAATGGAGTTAGGCAAACTTCATGTTTGCTATTAGGCTATGAAGAAGCCTATTGTAACCAGCAAATGCTTTTCTTAGATGGAAATGTGCATGCAAAATACAAAGAGCTTTGATACTGAGATTTTTTTTTTTTCCCCCCTGAGGTTCAAGTATTTTATCATTTTAATAGCATTACATTTTCCTGTTGCACTCATTTTTAGAGTGCATCATTTGTATTAGCTCTGAGTAGCATAATTCCTTCCAAATTCCTGTGGCGGGCACTATAATCATAAGTATACAATTAGCTACAGCTGGATGTAGCAGAGGTGAACACTAAATAGTTTTGTTGGCAGGAGGCTCAGTGTCTTTTAACCCAGACAGCTTCTTTACAGATGCCTGGTTTGTTACTCTGCTTTAGGGAATATGGGGAACTTCAGATACAAAGAAGAGAATTTAAAAGTTATAATTGTACAAGTTTATTATGCAATAAGGTGCTGAAGGTGCTGCGGATTTGTTTTGGATTGTTATTTGTGGTTTTTTTGTTTGTTTGTTTTCTTTTGGGATTTTTTGTTGTTGTTTTTGGTGTTTGTTTTTTTTGTTTTTTTTTTTTTTTGTTTGTTTGTTTGTTTGTTTGTTTGTTTGTTTGTTTTCCTTCCCCTAGCTTGAAGAAACTTGAAGAAGGAATTTGGATGCTGAGAAGAGCATCAGTGTGTTCACTGGCAGCACGGGCTGGGATGAGGGCTGAGCAGGACCCAAGCTGCAGCACATCAACCATTCAGCTTTCACCTCATGTTTTATCACGGCCTTTATGAGACAGATGTGAATCGATGAGTCCCAGGCCGAGCCGTGCCCGTGCCCTGTTCTGTCGGAGCTGGTGCTTTCCTGACAGTTTCAGCAGCCACACTCTGTAATAAATACTCCTGGGTCTGCTGCTGTTCCTCTTCCTGCTTTATATTCAATTTTCCACCCCTTCTCTCCTCTCTGTCCGCTGTGTCTTTGGTGTTCCTTTCTTGGCCTGTGTGCTCCCCATCCCATTCCCTTTCACTGCTTCACTTTCTCTTGTTCTTCTTTTTCTTTTTTGAAATGAATACTCAAAATTTATATAATATCTCTTACTCAATCCCTCTCCCTGTTCTGTCCTACTTTTTGCCTCTCTCTCTGTCTCACTTGCTGCCTGCATCTTTATTTCTCCTTTCTTCCTCTCCTTGTCCCTCAGTCCTGCACCGTGACTGTGTTTCTTTGTCCCTGTCACTGTCCCTTTGCCTGTACCTGTGTGCACCTGCTGCCCAGTGCTCCTCCCTGACCGTCCCCTCTCTTGGTGAGCCTCTGTCCTGCTGGCCATGCCTCTCTGTCTCCGTGCTCTCTCTCTGTGCTGCTTCTTGGCCGCGTTTGCCCGCCCCGGCACGTGCTGCGGTCGATTCCTCTGCGGGTTCTTGTTTCCCTCTTTGTATCCCTCAGTCCTTGCTGCGTGTTTGGCACCGTGTTTCATTCTGCGTCCTTCTCCATGCCTCGCTCGTGTTCCTGTTTTATTCTGTGTGGCTCTGTGGAGCTCCCCGTGCCGGTGGTTCCCATGGGTGTGTCCCATTTGCTGTCCCTGTTCTTTTTTAATACCTCTTTGTGTGCGGCCCATTCACCATCCCAGGTGTTTTTGGATTTTTTGTTTTTTTCCATTTCATCCTGCGCCTTGATCTTAGTTTTCTTGCTGTGTCCTCTCTGCTGGTCGTCTTCTTCTTTTTCTGCCCCTTGTTGCCTGTGTCTGCGGGGCTGAGAAGGAACTTCAGCCCTTCTGGGGGCTGTCCCCCACTTCCTTGCGTGAGCAGAGTCCCTTTTTGGGGGGATGGACCATGGGAGGGTTCGAATAAAGTGCCGTGCTCCTGCCTGAGGCAGTTGTAGTCGTTCTGTGCCTTCTTTGGAGGGTGAGGAAAAAAGGCTGAGGGGGACAGGGGTTGGAGATTCGGGGCCTCCCGTGTCCTTTGGGGCACCCCAAGGTCCCAAGGAGAGGGAGCCACGCTGCGGTGAAGGAGCAGGTGAGTGGGGAATGGGGGGGTGGTGCTGGGTGCCATCCTTCACAGGTAGAAGACAGGAAAATATAAATATAAAAACTACCTAACTATAGCTTAAGTAAATGTTTTATTTGTTTTATTTGGTTAGAGAAGTTTTTTTTAATACATAATCTAAATATAAAATAAGTATAATAGAAAAATAAAACGATATAAATATAAAATATGAACAAGTAACAAATTTATATTAAATGTATAATATTAATAATGCAAATATAATGTATAATGTATGAATATAAATTATAAATATGAGAATAGAAATACAAAAATATTTTGTATGGGTGAAATATATTATTGGTTTTATTTGCTACAGGCAGGGGTTTTTTTTTGAATAATATAAGCAAAATAAATATCCAAATATACAATAAGCATACAAAGACATATAAAATTAGAAGTATATCTGCATATATAAATACATGTAAGGATATGTATAAATAAATAGATAAATATATAGGATATCAATAAAATATATTCTTATATATCAATAAAATATTCTTATATAGGTATATGAATTATAGATATAAATATGAAAAATAGAAATAGAAACATATATTTAAATATCGTTTAAAATAAAGGGTTTTGTGTTTGTATTTCCTTAGAGGTGGAGCTTTTAAATAAATAATACTAAATTTAAAAAATACAAATATATAAAGATTTAGATGTGCATTGAATAGAAATAGATGTTACCAACATAAAGATTATGTATATAATTAATAAAAATAATATTGTAGATGTGTTATAGTGCAACATTAATTGAATTAATAAAATACGTATAGATTATAAATACGAATAGGGTTTGGGGCACTCATTTAGGAGGTTTTTGGAAGGGATGGGATTCGTTGCTTTGTGCTTTCGCGTCCCTGTCCCCAACGCCCAGCAGCCCCGGGCTGCGTTCTGCGGCAGTGCTACCGTCTTGTTCTGAGCACAGCCCGGTGCTGCAGCCGTTCCTCGGGGCAGCGCAGCTGTCGGGTCGTGGGGCGCTCTGCGGCTACAGAGCGGCGCGGTGTCCGTACCTAGAGGGCAGGGGAGAAGGGCAGTTCGCGGTGCAAAGGGAGCGATGGATGAGAGGGATGACAGCGGCGGGGCCGGCTTCGGCGCGGGGGTGGAGGCGCGATCGCACCGGGGCAGGGGACAGCGGGTGGGCGAGCGGGGTGGAAACAAGCAGGCGTCCCGGTCGCTGCCTGCCGCCACTCCCGCGGCAGCAAAGACGGCGGCGGACCGAAAGCGGCTTCGGCCACAACAAAAACGGCGACGAGGAAGGGGGGAAGTCACTTCATGCCACTCCCATGATGGCACCTCGGTCGTTCTTCGACTGACCTTCCAAAGAGGGCGGCAGAAAGGGCGGGAAATGAAGAACCCCGGGCCGTTTTTGGGCTGCCTGCCCCCCGCCAGGCACTGCCCCTCCCCTGCTCCGACCGGACCCCGCCCCTGCCGTGCTGTGCCGGGCTGTGCCCCTCAGGAGCCCTAGCTGGGAGCACTCAGGGTGATGAGAGGGACCAGAGCAGCCCCAGATGTGACTACTTAGGGTGAGCAGTCCCAGGTGTTTGCAGTGAGCATGACGAGGGGGCAGGTCCTGCTGGGGGCTGTTTTAGGGGGAGGGTTTCCCTGCTCTCTTTGATATAAAGCTGCTGGAGGAGAGGAGCTTATGGTGGGCTCCCGGGGGTACCTCCCAGAACAGAGGTGAGAGCACCTCACAGGATCTGGTGGAGCGCTGGCATGCAGAGCATGGCTTCAGGAAGGTGCCGAGGGACAAATCTTTCTGAGAGGAAGCAGCTTCTGAACAGGTGAGCCCATGTGACTTTTTAGTGGGAACTAGTGTATTTTCCCTTTTCAGTTTCATCTTGCCGACCCCTCCCTGGTGCCCCCAGAAAAAATTGGGGGCTATGAGGACAAAAAAAATTTTAATTGAGGAAAGTAACTGCTCTTCTGTTATTGTGTGTGTTTAAACTGCGGGGAATGCCCCTCCACCTGTGATTTTAAGGGGACTGGCAGAGTCATGTGGGTGCAAACGGTGCAGAGCCTCAGAGGGTGGCCGAAGCATGTGCCCTGAGTACCCGGGCATTCTTGGGCGGTGGTGAATAGGGGAATTATCCGGTTTTGGCCGATGTGCTGCTAAGAGCATGTACTGATGTTTGGTTTTCTTTATTGCAGCTGACTAAGAGAAAACGGCCGGGTGATGGCAGCAGTTTCCCAGATGACAAGGTGGCATTCTCTGCACCCCGATGTCTGACAGGTAAGTGAAGAATTCCAACCCACAGAGGGGATGAGAGTGGGATGCTGGGTCTGGATTTGTAAGGAGGGATTTTTGAGGCAGCTTTGACAGGGCTCCAATGTATTTAGCATGACAGGGTTCCTATGTGTGCTTACCTGGGCAGACTCCTATGTGTGCTTACCTGGGCAGACTCCTATGTGTGCTTACCTGGGCAGACTCCTATGCGTGCCTAGTTTTCAGGGCCTGAGTATGTGCTTAGTTTTCCGGGCCTGAGTGTGTGCTTAGTTCTCAGGGCCTGAGTGTGTGCTTAGTTCACAGGGCCTGAGTGTGTGCTTAGTTCACAGGGCCTGAGTGTGTGCTTAGTTCACAGGGCCTGAGTGTGTGCTTAGTTCACAGGGCCTGAGTTTGTGCTTAGTTCTCAGGGCCTGAGTGTGTGCTTAGTTTACAGGGCCTGTATATGTGCTTAATTTGACAGGGCTTCTATGTGTGCTAACTTGGAGAGGGTCTGAATATGTGCTTAGTTTACAGGGTCTGAATATGTGCTTACATGGGCAGGCTCCTATGTGTATTTAGTTTACGGGGCCTGAATATGTGCTTAGTTTACGGGGCCTGAATATGTGCTTAGTTTACGGGGCCTGAATATGTGCTTAGTTTACGGGGCCTGAATAAGTGCTTACATGGGCAGGCTCCTGCGTGTGTGCTGAGTTCTCAGGGCCTGTATATGTGCTGAGTTCTCAGGGCCTGTATATGTGCTGAGTTCTCAGGGCCTGTATATGTGCTTAATTTGACAGGGCTTCTATGTGTGCTAACTTGGAGAGGGTCTGAATATGTGCTTAGTTTACAGGGCCTGAATATGTGCTTACATGGGCAGGCTCCTTAGTTTACAGGGCCTGAATATGTGCTTAGTTTACAGGGCCTGAATATGTGCTTACATGGGCAGGCTCCTGTGTGTATTTAGTTTACAGGGCCTGAATATGTGCTTAGTTTACAGGGCCTGAATATGTGCTTAGTTTACAGGGCCTGAATATGTGCTTACATGGGCAGGCTCCTGTGTGTATTTAGTTTACAGGGCCTGAATATGTGCTTAGTTTACAGGGCCTGAATATGTGCTTAGTTTACAGGGCCTGAATATGTGCTTACATGGGCAGGCTCCTGTGTGTATTTAGTTTACAGGGCCTGAATATGTGCTTAGTTTACAGGGCCTGAATATGTGCTTACATGGGCAGGCTCCTGTGTGTATTTAGTTTACAGGGCCTGAATATGTGCTTAGTTTACAGGGCCTGAATATGTGCTTACATGGGCAGGCTCCTGTGTGTATTTAGTTTACAGGGCCTGAATATGTGCTTACATGGGCAGGCTCCTGTGTGTATTTAGTTACAGGGCCTGAATATGTGCTTAGTTTACAGGGCCTTAATATGTGCTTACATGGGCAGGCTCCTGTGTGTATTTAGTTTACAGAGCCTGGATATGTGCTTACATGGGCAGGCTCCTGTGTGTATTTAGCTTACAGGGCCTGGATATGTGCTTACATGGGCAGGCTCCTGTGTGTATTTAGCTTACAGGGCCTGAATATGTGCTTAGTGGGCCTGAATATGTGCTTAGTTTACAGGGCCTGAATATGTGCTTACATGGGCAGGCTCCTGTGTGTATTTAGTTTACAGGGCCTGAATATGTGCTTAGTTTACAGGGCCCGAATATGTGCTTAGTTTACAGGGCCTGAATATGTGCTTAGTTTACAGGGCCTGAATATGTGCTTAGTTTACAGGGCCTGAATATGTGCTTACATGGGCAGGCTCCTGTGTGTATTTAGTTTACAGGGCCTGAATATGTGCTTAGTTTACAGGGCCTGAATATGTGCTTACATGGGCAGGCTCCTGTGTGTATTTAGTTTACAGGGCCTGAATATGTGCTTAGTTTACAGGGCCTGAATATGTGCTTACATGGGCAGGCTCCTGTGTGTATTTAGTTTACAGGGCCTGAATATGTGCTTAGTTTACAGGGCCTGAATATGTGCTTACATGGGCAGGCTCCTGTGTGTATTTAGTTTACAGGGCCTGAATATGTGCTTAGTTTACAGGGCCTGAATATGTGCTTAGTTTACAGGGCCTGAATATGTGCTTAGTTTACAGGGCCTGAATATGTGCTTAGTTTACAGGGCCTGAATATGTGCTTAGTTTACAGGGCCTGAATATGTGCTTAGTTTACAGGGCCTGAATATGTGCTTAGTTTACAGGGCCTGAATATGTGCTTAGTTTACAGGGCCTGAATATGTGCTTAGTTTACAGGGCCTGAATATGTGCTTAGTTTACAGGGCCTGAATATGTGCTTAGTTTACAGGGCCTGAATATGTGCTTACATGGGCAGGCTCCTGTGTGTATTTAGTTTACAGGGCCTGAATATGTGCTTAGTTTACAGGGCCTGAATATGTGCTTAGTTTACAGGGCCTGAATATGTGCTTACATGGGCAGGCTCCTGTGTGTATTTAGTTTACAGGGCCTGAATATGTGCTTAGTTTACAGGGCCTGAATATGTGCTTACATGGGCAGGCTCCTGTGTGTATTTAGTTTACAGGGCCTGAATATGTGCTTAGTTTACAGGGCCTGAATATGTGCTTACATGGGCCGGCTCCTGTGTGTATTTAGTTTACAGGGCCTGAATATGTGCTTAGTTTACAGGGCCTGAATATGTGCTTACATGGGCAGGCTCCTGTGTGTATTTAGTTTACAGGGCCTGAATATGTGCTTAGTTTACAGGGCCTGAATATGTGCTTACATGGGCAGGCTCCTGTGTGTATTTAGTTTACAGGGCCTGAATATGTGCTTAGTTTACAGGGCCTTAATATGTGCTTACATGGGCAGGCTCCTGTGTGTATTTAGTTTACAGGGCCTGAATATGTGCTTACATGGGCAGGCTCCTGTGTGTATTTAGTTTACAGGGCCTGAATATGTGCTTACATGGGCAGGCTCCTGTGTGTATTTAGTTTACAGGGCCTGAATATGTGCTTAGTTTACAGGGCCTGAATATGTGCTTAGTTTACAGGGCCTGAATATGTGCTTACATGGGCAGGCTCCTGTGTGTATTTAGTTTACAGGGCCTGAATATGTGCTTAGTTTACAGGGCCTGAATATGTGCTTAGTTTACAGGGCCTGAATATGTGCTTACATGGGCAGGCTCCTGTGTGTATTTAGTTTACAGGGCCTGAATATGTGCTTAGTTTACAGGGCCTGAATATGTGCTTAGTTTACAGGGCCTGAATATGTGCTTAGTTTACAGGGCCTGAATATGTGCTTAGTTTACAGGGCCTGAATATGTGCTTAGTTTACAGGGCCTGAATATGTGCTTAGTTTACAGGGCCTGAATATGTGCTTAGTTTACAGGGCCTGAATATGTGCTTACATGGGCAGGCTCCTGTGTGTATTTAGTTTACAGGGCCTGAATATGTGCTTAGTTTACAGGGCCTTAATATGTGCTTACATGGGCAGGCTCCTGTGTGTATTTAGTTTACAGGGCCTGGATATGTGCTTACATGGGCAGGCTCCTGTGTGTATTTAGTTTACAGGGCCTGAATATGTGCTTAGTTTACAGGGCCTGAATATGTGCTTAGTTTACAGGGCCTGAATATGTGCTTAGTTTACAGGGCCTGAATATGTGCTTAGTTTACAGGGCCTGAATATGTGCTTAGTTTACAGGGCCTGAATATGTGCTTACATGGGCAGGCTCCTGTGTGTATTTAGTTTACAGGGCCTGAATATGTGCTTAGTTTACAGGGCCTGAATATGTGCTTAGTTTACAGGGCCTGAATATGTGCTTACATGGGCAGGCTCCTGTGTGTATTTAGTTTACAGGGCCTGAATATGTGCTTACATGGGCAGGCTCCTGTGTGTATTTAGTTTACAGGGCCTGAATATGTGCTTACATGGGCAGGCTCCTGTGTGTATTTAGTTTACAGGGCCTGAATATGTGCTTAGTTTACAGGGCCTGAATATGTGCTTACATGGGCAGGCTCCTGTGTGTATTTAGTTTACAGGGCCTGGATATGTGCTTACATGGGCAGGCTCCTGTGTGTATTTAGTTTACAGGGCCTGAATATGTGCTTAGTTTACAGGGCCTGAATATGTGCTTAGTTTACAGGGCCTGAATATGTGCTTAGTTTACAGGGCCTGAATATGTGCTTAGTTTACAGGGCCTGAATATGTGCTTAGTTTACAGGGCCTGAATATGTGCTTACATGGGCAGGCTCCTGTGTGTATTTAGTTTACAGGGCCTGAATATGTGCTTAGTTTACAGGGCCTGAATATGTGCTTAGTTTACAGGGCCTGAATATGTGCTTACATGGGCAGGCTCCTGTGTGTATTTAGTTTACAGGGCCTGAATATGTGCTTACATGGGCAGGCTCCTGTGTGTATTTAGTTTACAGGGCCTGAATATGTGCTTACATGGGCAGGCTCCTGTGTGTATTTAGTTTACAGGGCCTGGATATGTGCTTACATGGGCAGGCTCCTGTGTGTATTTAGTTTACAGGGCCTGAATATGTGCTTAGTTTACAGGGCCTGAATATGTGCTTAGTTTACAGGGCCTGAATATGTGCTTAGTTTACAGGGCCTGAATATGTGCTTAGTTTACAGGGCCTGAATATGTGCTTACATGGGCAGGCTCCTGTGTGTATTTAGTTTACAGGGCCTGAATATGTGCTTAGTTTACAGGGCCTGAATATGTGCTTAGTTTACAGGGCCTGAATATGTGCTTACATGGGCAGGCTCCTGTGTGTATTTAGTTTACAGGGCCTGAATATGTGCTTACATGGGCAGGCTCCTGTGTGTATTTAGTTTACAGGGCCTGAATATGTGCTTACATGGGCAGGCTCCTGTGTGTATTTAGTTTACAGGGCCTGAATATGTGCTTACATGGGCAGGCTCCTGTGTGTATTTAGTTTACAGGGCCTGAATATGTGCTTAGTTTACAGGGCCTGAATATGTGCTTACATGGGCAGGCTCCTGTGTGTATTTAGTTTACAGGGCCTGGATATGTGCTTACATGGGCAGGCTCCTGTGTGTATTTAGTTTACAGGGCCTGAATATGTGCTTAGTTTACAGGGCCTGAATATGTGCTTAGTTTACAGGGCCTGAATATGTGCTTAGTTTACAGGGCCTGAATATGTGCTTAGTTTACAGGGCCTGAATATGTGCTTAGTTTACAGGGCCTGAATATGTGCTTACATGGGCAGGCTCCTGTGTGTATTTAGTTTACAGGGCCTGAATATGTGCTTAGTTTACAGGGCCTGAATATGTGCTTAGTTTACAGGGCCTGAATATGTGCTTACATGGGCAGGCTCCTGTGTGTATTTAGTTTACAGGGCCTGAATATGTGCTTAGTTTACAGGGCCTGAATATGTGCTTAGTTTACAGGGCCTGAATATGTGCTTAGTTTACAGGGCCTGAATATGTGCTTAGTTTACAGGGCCTGAATATGTGCTTAGTTTACAGGGCCTGAATATGTGCTTACATGGGCAGGCTCCTGTGTGTATTTAGTTTACAGGGCCTGAATATGTGCTTAGTTTACAGGGCCTGAATATGTGCTTAGTTTACAGGGCCTGAATATGTGCTTAGTTTACAGGGCCTGAATATGTGCTTAGTTTACAGGGCCTGAATATGTGCTTAGTTTACAGGGCCTGAATATGTGCTTAGTTTACAGGGCCTGAATATGTGCTTAGTTTACAGGGCCTGAATATGTGCTTACATGGGCAGGCTCCTGTGTGTATTTAGTTTACAGGGCCTGAATATGTGCTTAGTTTACAGGGCCTGAATATGTGCTTACATGGGCAGGCTCCTGTGTGTGCTTAGTTTACAGGGCCTGAATATGTGCTTAGTTTACAGGGCCTGAATATGTGCTTAGTTTACAGGGCCTGAATATGTGCTTAGTTTACAGGGCCTGAATATGTGCTTACATGGGCAGGCTCCTGTGTGTATTTAGTTTACAGGGCCTGAATATGTGCTTAGTTTACAGGGCCTGAATATGTGCTTACATGGGCAGGCTCCTGTGTGTATTTAGTTTACAGGGCCTGAATATGTGCTTAGTTTACAGGGCCTGAATATGTGCTTACATGGGCAGGCTCCTGTGTGTATTTAGTTTACAGGGCCTGAATATGTGCTTAGTTTACAGGGCCTGAATATGTGCTTAGTTTACAGGGCCTGAATATGTGCTTACATGGGCAGGCTCCTGTGTGTATTTAGTTTACAGGGCCTGAATATGTGCTTAGTTTACAGGGCCTGAATATGTGCTTACATGGGCAGGCTCCTGTGTGTATTTAGTTTACAGGGCCTGAATATGTGCTTAGTTTACAGGGCCTGAATATGTGCTTACATGGGCAGGCTCCTGTGTGTATTTAGTTTACAGGGCCTGAATATGTGCTTAGTTTACAGGGCCTGAATATGTGCTTACATGGGCAGGCTCCTGTGTGTATTTAGTTTACAGGGCCTGAATATGTGCTTAGTTTACAGGGCCTGAATATGTGCTTAGTTTACAGGGCCTGAATATGTGCTTACATGGGCAGGCTCCTGTGTGTATTTAGTTTACAGGGCCTGAATATGTGCTTAGTTTACAGGGCCTGAATATGTGCTTACATGGGCAGGCTCCTGTGTGTATTTAGTTTACAGGGCCTGAATATGTGCTTAGTTTACAGGGCCTGAATATGTGCTTACATGGGCAGGCTCCTGTGTGTATTTAGTTTACAGGGCCTGAATATGTGCTTAGTTTACAGGGCCTTAATATGTGCTTACATGGGCAGGCTCCTGTGTGTATTTAGTTTACAGGGCCTGTATATGTGCTTACATGGGCAGGCTCCTGTGTGTATTTAGTTTACAGGGCCTGAATATGTGCTTAGTTTACAGGGCCTGAATATGTGCTTAGTTTACAGGGCCTGAATATGTGCTTACATGGGCAGGCTCCTGTGTGTATTTAGTTTACAGGGCCTGAATATGTGCTTAGTTTACAGGGCCTGAATATGTGCTTAGTTTACAGGGCCTGAATATGTGCTTAGTTTACAGGGCCTGAATATGTGCTTAGTTTACAGGGCCTGAATATGTGCTTAGTTTACAGGGCCTGAATATGTGCTTAGTTTACAGGGCCTGAATATGTGCTTAGTTTACAGGGCCTGAATATGTGCTTAGTTTACAGGGCCTGAATATGTGCTTACATGGGCAGGCTCCTGTGTGTATTTAGTTTACAGGGCCTGAATATGTGCTTAGTTTACAGGGCCTGAATATGTGCTTAGTTTACAGGGCCTGAATATGTGCTTAGTTTACAGGGCCTGAATATGTGCTTAGTTTACAGGGCCTGAATATGTGCTTAGTTTACAGGGCCTGAATATGTGCTTAGTTTACAGGGCCTGAATATGTGCTTAGTTTACAGGGCCTGAATATGTGCTTAGTTTACAGGGCCTGAATATGTGCTTAGTTTACAGGGCCTGAATATGTGCTTACATGGGCAGGCTCCTGTGTGTATTTAGTTTACAGGGCCTGAATATGTGCTTACATGGGCAGGCTCCTGTGTGTATTTAGTTTACAGGGCCTGAATATGTGCATTTAGTTTACAGGGCCTGAATATGTGCTTAGTTTACAGGGCCTGAATATGTGCTTACATGGGCAGGCTCCTGTGTGTATTTAGTTTACAGGGCCTGAATATGTGCTTACATGGGCAGGCTCCTGTGTGTATTTAGTTTACAGGGCCTGAATATGTGCTTAGTTTACAGGGCCTGAATATGTGCTTAGTTTACAGGGCCTGAATATGTGCTTAGTTTACAGGGCCTGAATATGTGCTTACATGGGCAGGCTCCTGTGTGTATTTAGTTTACAGGGCCTGAATATGTGCTTAGTTTACAGGGCCTGAATATGTGCTTAGTTTACAGGGCCTGAATATGTGCTTACATGGGCAGGCTCCTGTGTGTGCTTAGTTTACAGGGCCTGAATATGTGCTTAGTTTACAGGGCCTGAATATGTGCTTAGTTTACAGGGCCTGAATATGTGCTTACATGGGCAGGCTCCTGTGTGTATTTAGTTTACAGGGCCTGAATATGTGCTTAGTTTACAGGGCCTGAATATGTGCTTACATGGGCAGGCTCCTGTGTGTATTTAGTTTACAGGGCCTGAATATGTGCTTAGTTTACAGGGCCTGAATATGTGCTTACATGGGCAGGCTCCTGTGTGTATTTAGTTTACAGGGCCTGAATATGTGCTTACATGGGCAGGCTCCTGTGTGTATTTAGTTTACAGGGCCTGAATATGTGCTTACATGGGCAGGCTCCTGTGTGTATTTAGTTTACAGGGCCTGAATATGTGCTTAGTTTACAGGGCCTGAATATGTGCTTACATGGGCAGGCTCCTGTGTGTATTTAGTTTACAGGGCCTGAATATGTGCTTAGTTTACAGGGCCTGAATATGTGCTTAGTTTACAGGGCCTGAATATGTGCTTACATGGGCAGGCTCCTGTGTGTATTTAGTTTACAGGGCCTGAATATGTGCTTAGTTTACAGGGCCTGAATATGTGCTTACATGGGCAGGCTCCTGTGTGTATTTAGTTTACAGGGCCTGAATATGTGCTTAGTTTACAGGGCCTGAATATGTGCTTACATGGGCAGGCTCCTGTGTGTATTTAGTTTACAGGGCCTGAATATGTGCTTAGTTTACAGGGCCTGAATATGTGCTTGGTTTACAGGGCCTGAATATGTGCTTAGTTTACAGGGCCTGAATATGTGCTTAGTTTACAGGGCCTGAATATGTGCTTACATGGGCAGGCTCCTGTGTGTATTTAGTTTACAGGGCCTGAATATGTGCTTACATGGGCAGGCTCCTGTGTGTATTTAGTTTACAGGGCCTGAATATGTGCTTAGTTTACAGGGCCTGAATATGTGCTTAGTTTACCAGGCTGCTGTGTGTATTTAGTTTACAGGGCCTGAATATGTGCTTAGTTTACAGGGCCTGAATATGTGCTTAGTTTACAGGGCCTGAATATGTGCTTACATGGGCAGGCTCCTGTGTGTATTTAGTTTACAGGGCCTGAATATGTGCTTACATGGGCAGGCTCCTGTGTGTATTTAGTTTACAGGGCCTGAATATGTGCTTAGTTTACAGGGCCTGAATATGTGCTTAGTTTACAGGGCCTGAATATGTGCTTAGTTTACAGGGCCTGAATATGTGCTTAGTTTACAGGGCCTGAATATGTGCTTAGTTTACAGGGCCTGAATATGTGCTTACATGGGCAGGCTCCTGTATGTATTTAGTTTACAGGGCCTGAATATGTGCTTAGTTTACAGGGCCTGAATATGTGCTTACATGGGTAGGCTCCTGTGTCGAGGGCCTGAATATGTGCTTAGTTTACAGGGCCTGAATATGTGCTTACATGGGCAGGCTCCTGTGTGTATTTTGTTTACAGGGCCTGAATATGTGCTTAGTTTACAGGGCCTGAATATGTGCTTAGTTTACAGGGCCTGAATATGTGCTTAGTTTACAGGGCCTGAATATGTGCTTAGTTTACAGGGCCTGAATATGTGCTTAGTTTACAGGGCCTGAATATGTGCTTACATGGGCAGGCTCCTGTGTGTGCTTAGTTTACAGGGCCTGAATATGTGCTTAGTTTACAGGGCCTGAATATGTGCTTACATGGGCAGGCTCCTGTGTGTATTTAGTTTACAGGGCCTGAATATGTGCTTACATGGGCAGGCTCCTGTGTGTATTTAGTTTACAGGGCCTGAATATGTGCTTACATGGGCAGGCTCCTGTGTGTATTTAGTTTACAGGGCCTGAATATGTGCTTAGTTTACAGGGCCTGAATATGTGCTTAGTTTACAGGGCCTGAATATGTGCTTACATGGGCAGGCTCCTGTGTGTATTTAGTTTACAGGGCCTGAATATGTGCTTACATGGGCAGGCTCCTGTGTGTATTTAGTTTACAGGGCCTGAATATGTGCTTACATGGGCAGGCTCCTGTGTGTATTTAGTTTACAGGGCCTGAATATGTGCTTAGTTTACAGGGCCTGAATATGTGCTTAGTTTACAGGGCCTGAATATGTGCTTAGTTTACAGGGCCTGAATATGTGCTTACATGGGCAGGCTCCTGTGTGTGCTTAGTTTACAGGGCCTGAATATGTGCTTAGTTTACAGGGCCTGAATATGTGCTTACATGGGCAGGCTCCTGTGTGTATTTAGTTTACAGGGCCTGAATATGTGCTTAGTTTACAGGGCCTGAATATGTGCTTACATGGGCAGGCTCCTGTGTGTATTTAGTTTACAGGGCCTGAATATGTGCTTACATGGGCAGGCTCCTGTGTGTATTTAGTTTACAGGGCCTGAATATGTGCTTAGTTTACAGGGCCTGAATATGTGCTTAGTTTACAGGGCCTGAATATGTGCTTACATGGGCAGGCTCCTGTGTGTATTTAGTTTACAGGGCCTGAATATGTGCTTAGTTTACAGGGCCTGAATATGTGCTTACATGGGCAGGCTCCTGTGTGTATTTAGTTTACAGGGCCTGAATATGTGCTTAGTTTACAGGGCCTGAATATGTGCTTAGTTTACAGGGCCTGAATATGTGCTTACATGGGCAGGCTCCTGTGTGTATTTAGTTTACAGGGCCTGAATATGTGCTTACATGGGCAGGCTGCTGTGTGTATTTAGTTTACAGGGCCTGAATATGTGCTTAGTTTACAGGGCCTGAATATGTGCTTACATGGGCAGGCTCCTGTGTGTATTTAGTTTACAGGGCCTGAATATGTGCTTAGTTTACAGGGCCTGAATATGTGCTTAGTTTACAGGGCCTGAATATGTGCTTACATGGGCAGGCTCCTGTGTGTATTTAGTTTACAGGGCCTGAATATGTGCTTAGTTTACAGTGCCTGAATATGTGCTTAGTTTACAGGGCCTGAATATGTGCTTACATGGGCAGGCTCCTGTGTGTATTTAGTTTACAGGGCCTGAATATGTGCTTACATGGGCAGGCTCCTGTGTGTATTTAGTTTACAGGGCCTGAATATGTGCTTAGTTTACAGGGCCTTAATATGTGCTTACATGGGCAGGCTCCTGTGTGTATTTAGTTTACAGGGCCTGAATATGTGCTTAGTTTACAGGGCCTGAATATGTGCTTAGTTTACAGGGCCTGAATATGTGCTTACATGGGCAGGCTCCTGTGTGTATTTAGTTTACAGGGCCTGAATATGTGCTTAGTTTACAGGGCCTGAATATGTGCTTACATGGGCAGGCTCCTGTGTGTATTTAGTTTACAGGGCCTGAATATGTGCTTAGTTTACAGGGCCTGAATATGTGCTTAGTTTGAATATGTGCTTAGTTTACAGGGCCTGAATATGTGCTTACATGGGCAGGCTCCTGTGTGTATTTAGTTTACAGGGCCTGAATATGTGCTTACATGGGCAGGCTCCTGTGTGTATTTAGTTTACAGGGCCTGAATATGTGCTTACATGGGCAGGCTCCTGTGTGTATTTAGTTTACAGGGCCTGAATATGTGCTTAGTTTACAGGGCCTGAATATGTGCTTAGTTTACAGGGCCTGAATATGTGCTTATATGGGCAGGCTCCTGTGTGTATTTAGTTTACAGGGTCTGAATATGTGCTTACATGGGCAGGCTCCTGTGTGTGCTTAGTTTACAGGGCCTGAATGTGTGCTTAGTTTACAGGGCCTGAATATGTGCTTAGGTTACAGGGCCTGAATATGTGCTTAGGTTACAGGGCCTGAATATGTGCTTAGGTTACAGGGCCTGAATATGTGCTTAGGTTACAGGGCCTGAATATGTGCTTACAGGGCAGGCTCCTGTGTGTATTTAGTTTACAGGGCCTGAATATGTGCTTACATGGGCAGGCTCCTGTGTGTATTTAGTTTACAGGGCCTGAATATGTGCTTACATGGGCAGGCTCCTGTGTGTATTTAGTTTACAGGGCCTGAATATGTGCTTACATGGGCAGGCTCCTGTGTGTATTTAGTTTACAGGGCCTGAATATGTGCTTAGTTTACAGGGCCTGAATATGTGCTTACATGGGCAGGCTCCTGTGTGTATTTAGTTTACAGGGCCTGAATATGTGCTTAGTTTACAGGGCCTGAATATGTGCTTACATGGGCAGGCTCCTGTGTGTATTTAGTTTACAGGGCCTGAATATGTGCTTACATGGGCAGGCTCCTGTGTGTATTTAGTTTACAGGGCCTGAATATGTGCTTACATGGGCAGGCTCCTGTGTGTATTTAGTTTACAGGGCCTGAATATGTGCTTAGTTTACAGGGCCTGAATATGTGCTTACATGGGCAGGCTCCTGTGTGTATTTAGTTTACAGGGCCTGAATATGTGCTTAGTTTACAGGGCCTGAATATGTGCTTAGTTTACAGGGCCTGAATATGTGCTTACATGGGCAGGCTCCTGTGTGTATTTAGTTTACAGGGCCTGAATATGTGCTTAGTTTACAGGGCCTGAATATGTGCTTACATGGGCAGGCTCCTGTGTGTATTTAGTTTACAGGGCCTGAATATGTGCTTAGTTTACAGGGCCTGAATATGTGCTTACATGGGCAGGCTCCTGTGTGTGCTGAGTTCTCAGGGCCTGCGTGTGTGCTGAGTTCTCAGGGCCTGCGTGTGTGCTGAGTTCTCAGGGCCTGCGTGTGTGCTGAGTTCTCAGGGCCTGCGTGTGTGCTGAGTTCTCAGTACCTGAGTGTGTGCTTATTTAGGCAGGCTCTTATGCGTGCTTAGTTTACAGGGCCTGTATATGTGCTTAATTTGACAGGGCTTTTATGTGTGCTAACTTGGAGAGGGTCTGAATATGTGCTTAGTTTACAGGGTCTGAATATGTTATTAGTTTACAGGGTCTGAATATGTGCTTACATGGGTAGGCTCCTATGTGTATTTAGTTTACAGGGCCTGAATATGTGCTTAGTTTACAGGGCCTGAATATGTGCTTAGTTTACAGGGCCTGAATATGTGCTAGTTGCACAGGCTCCTATGTGTGCTTAGTTTACATGGCCTGAGTGTGTGCTTACTTGGGCAGGCTCCTGTGTGTGCTGAGTTCTCAGGGCCTGAGTGTGTGCTGAGTTCTCAGGGCCTGAGTGTGTGCTGAGTTCTCAGGGCCTGAGTGTGTGCTGAGTTCTCAGGGCCTGAGTGTGTGCTGAGTTCTCAGGGCCTGAGTGTGTGCTGAGTTCTCAGGGCCTGAGTGTGTGCTGAGTTCTCAGGGCCTGAGTGTGTGCTGAGTTCTCAGGGCCTGAGTGTGTGCTGAGTTCTCAGGGCCTGAGTGTGTGCTGAGTTCTCAGGGCCTGAGTGTGTGCTGAGTTCTCAGGGCCTGAGTGTGTGCTGAGTTCTCAGGGCCTGAGTGTGTGCTGAGTTCTCAGGGCCTGAGTGTGTGCTGAGTTCTCAGGGCCTGAGTGTGTGCTTAATTAGACAGGGCTTCTATGTGTGCTGACTTGGAGAGGGTCTGAATGTGTGCTTAGTTTACAGGGTCTGAATGTGTGCTTAGTTTACAGGGTCTGAATGTGTGCTTAGTTTACAGGGCCTGAATGTGTGCTTAGTTTACAGGGCCTGAATGTGTGCTTAGTTTACAGGGCCTGAATGTGTGCTTAGTTTACAGGGCCTGAATGTGTGCTTAGTTTACAGGGCCTGAATGTGTGCTTAGTTTACAGGGCCTGAATGTGTGCTTAGTTTACAGGGCCTGAATGTGTGCTTAGTTTACAGGGCCTGAATGTGTGCTTACTTGTGCAGGCTCCTATGTGCGCTAACTTGGACCGGGCTCGCATGTGCTTGCTTTATAGGGCTTGAATATATGCTTACTTTGACAGGGCTCCTATGTGCTAACTTAGACATAGCTTTTATATGGGCTTAGTTTGGCAGGGCTTTTATGTGTTCTTCTTTGGTCAGGGCTCCTATGTGGTGCTTAGTTTGACAGGACTCTGTGTTTACTTGGACAGGGCTTGTATGTGTTCACTTTACAGGGCCTGAATATGTGCTTAATTTGACAGGGCTCTTCTGTGTGTGTCCTTTGACAGGGCTCCAATGTGTGCTTCGTTTCACAGGACTCCTATACGTGCTTCCTTATACAGGTCTCCCATCCGTGCTTATTTTGACAGGGCTCGTATGTGTTTACAGAGCCTGAATATGTGCTTAATTTGACAGGGCTTCTGTGTGTGCTTACTTTACAGGGCTTGTATATGGTTGCTTGGGCAGGGTTTCTATGTGTTCTTACTTTGACAGGGTTCTCATGTGTGCTTAGTTTGACAGAATTCCTACGTGTGCTTACTTGGACAGGCCTCCTACGTGCTTACCGGTGGAGGTGCCCTGCCCTGGCACATAATCAGGTTTAGGTAGAACAGCTGTAAACTTTGTGTTTGATCTCTTTCCGTGGGATTTTGGGTATTGATGTGTGGGGATATCTCCTAGCTCTCTAGTAAACACTTGTCGATGTCCTCCCATTGTGTCATAAGTCCCTGAGGCCGATATCCGTCTCTGCAGCCACAGATGCTACTGCTTTTTCCGGAATCCACTGTTCGAAGTTGAAGACCAACGGCTGCAAGACTTGTTCAAGCATCCTCTTTTGTATAGTGTTTCAAGTAAGGTTTGCCGTCAGCCAGAGAGCGTGTGACTGTTTGTCTGTCTGTCAGAGTTTGCATCCATCGCCCGCGGCTTGCATCAATCTGCGCGAGTGCGTGTGCTGACTGTTTCTAACCTTGTGTGTATGACTGTTGCCTTTCAGGTTTTCCAATTCATTTTTACATTTAGAATTAAAATCCCCAGCCAGGGCTTTTGTTTTCCCCCTCCCGGCTGGGCTTTTTTTCCCCTCTGTCCCGGCCGGTCTGCAATTTAGGGCGCAGACTGTCCAGGGCCCGGGCTTTTCGTCAGGCAGGAGGATTTTTTCGAGGCTCTCAGGAACCGCGTTCCTGAGCAGCCCCGAGACCTGTGGCGTAAGGAAGCGGTCAAAGCGACGGTGAGTCGTTTACAAGGTGTAAGAATTGCACATGGCGGATGAGTGTTACGCCTTGGCTTCACCTTACTTGAAAAAAGTCACGAACCCCTGGGAAGGGTTCAAATAAAGTGTCGTGCTCCTGCTCGGGGCAGTTGGAGTCATTCTGTGCCTTCTTTGGGGGTGAGGAAAAAGGCTGAGGGGGGAGGGGATGGGGACTCGGGGGCTCCCATGTCATTTGGGGCACCCCAAGGTCCCGAGGAGAGGGAGCCACGCTGCGGTGAAGGAGCAGATGAGTGGGGAATTGGGGGGTCTTGCCGAGTGCCCTCCCCCAGAGGGACACAAGGGTGCCAGATCCTTCACAGGGATGGCTGGGTGTAGAAGACAGGTATTTTTTATATTTATACGTTTCCTAACTATAGCTTAAATAAATGTTTTATTGGTTTTATTTGGTTAGAGAAGGGTTTTTTAATAAACTAAATATAAAATAAGTGTAATAAAAAATAAAATTATATAAATATTAAGTATAAACAAATACAAGTAATAAATTCATATTAAATGTATAATATTAATAATGCAAATATAATGTATAATGTATGAATATAAATTATAAATATGGGAATAGAAATATTAAAATATTTTTTATAGTTTAACTATTTTATTGGTTTTATTTGGTAAAGGCAGTGATGTTACTAAATCTGTCCAGAAGTTCTGATTATTATTATTACTCATTTTCTGACAGAAAACATTCTCATTTTGCCTTTCCCACATTGTTTTCAGGTGCTGCCCCAGATGGACATCTGTAATCTCAGACAGCGATTCCCTAGGACGAAGGAGAGCCTTTGCCTCACCTGGACAGCTCAGGTTGATGCGACAGAATTGGAGCGGCCTAACAAACGTACGATCGGCCGCGTTCCGGAGCACCTCGAAACCTTTCCGTATCACGCGTTGGGATTTCTCATGACACAGCATCCCGGGCGTCCCTCTGTGCAAAGTCAAGCGGTAAAGGATTGAATAACTGACAAGCGGTGTCTGGGATTCAAATGGTTCTGTTAAAATTAAGCAAAGAACGCAATAAGAAAAATTATCATCCTTTTAATGTCTGAAATAGTTTGGAATAAAAATGCTGGGAAAAGGCATTTTTGTATTTGAATTGGTGTCACCTGGATATAACCCCACAGCGAGCAATCAGAGCAGAAATGCGAAAGCCGGGATTCTGCGACTCCTGCAGAGGACTTAATTTTCTTTTCCTCCTCTCTTTTAGGACAGGAAAAATCATTACAGTCCTCTCATCTTTGCCAAAAGACGTGGCGTTTCAGCAGCCAAAGCCAAGAGGCTTCAGCACCAGGGGTCTGCGCTGGAGGGCTCCTGGTCCTGCCCGTACTGTGGGGTAAGTCAGAGAGATGCTGGGTTCCTCTTTTCCTCCCTGCTAGGAGTGGCCGCCTAGGGAATCTGGGATCCGGGTGAAACGCCAGCTCTCCTGGCGTTCAGGGACGCAAGGTCCGAAGGACTACGTTTACCCGTGGCCTTGCAGGTCAGCAGGAGCAAGAGGAAACGGGGCGCCAGAGCCGCGTCCTCCCTCGGAGGACAGAGAGTCCGGGCCAAGGCGAGACCGCCACGAGCGCTCGGACGAGCATTCCAGGGAACGGGGCGCTCGGAATTGCAGGCTGCCGGAACCATTGCTTTAGGTCTGCTCCGTCTGTGTCCGCGACCAGCGGGATTTGTGTGGAGAGAGAGGTGCCGTCAAGAACAAAAGGCGGAGTAAATGCTCTCCGGGGATGCGCAGTAAAGGACCGAATAGCACGGAAGGAGAGTATTTATCAACTCTATCGCTATTTCTTCCAAAATTAGGACGGAGCAACGATGGGGGTGGTTGGGTTTGGCGCAGGCCTGTTATTCTTTGTGCAATTTTTAATTGTTGTACAATTCACCGTCCAGTATCTTTCTAAAAAAAGCCATGGGAGTCGGGTTGTTGTACGGTTGCTGGACAGACTTACGAGCTTACTATTTTCTGTTCTTCAGGTTTGCAGTTTATTATGAGGGTGTGGGTGTAAGAAAGAGTGTGGAGCATGGAGAGTTTTCCAGCCCTGTCAGCTTGCTCTCAGTCTCCCGTAGGTCATCTCATGTTGCATTCTCTACTCTTCACGGTCATTCATCCGGCCCAGAATTTTTTACTACCTGTGTCATCCCCTCATTTGTTATGTCCAGCGTCACGGGTGCCTGCACGTATTTGGCTCGGAGCTGCTCTGCCCTGGTGCGTAGTCCAGGATAGGACTGGTCCTAGGGACTTGCAATTTGTACTGTGGGGTGTAGTTGAACTCTAGAAGATATATGCAGATTGAGCCAATATGTCTGGAAGTGTTAAGTTATCCTGCAGGGCTTTGACTTTTGTCCTACCTTTTTTTCAAATGGAGATGGATTTCATCTGAAGCAGAGGGCTCATCCTGGCCGAGGGTGCTCCTCTGAGAAGGTCAGTCACAGCTTGGCTTTGCAGGGGAAGGATAAACGATGAGTTTGTTGCAGCACTTTTCTTTGTCTTTTTTTCGTAGGAATCAAAGCACGATATTGTCAGCGAAGTTGATGTGGCCAAGGTGAGCAGTGACCTGTTTACAGAAGCAGTTGTGTTTTCTAAGGTCTCCCTTTCTGGTGCAACTCTAAGCATCCATTGCTATTTGTGTGTTTTAGGAAGTGCACTTGTATCAAGGTGAGATCTCCTCACTGCCCTGGCAACAGACTCTGCTCACAGGTCACCCGAGCTCTCCAGAAGTATTACAGGGATCCTTGAAGAACTCTTCAGCTTTTCCTATTCGGAGGCGCCCTCCGGACAGCCTTCAGCATCGGCCGAGCTATCGCGGCGAGTCGGGGAGGTTGGGAGGTGGAGGGGTGTGTCTGGTCTAGTTTCGGCCCTGCCACATGACCTTGTCTCCTCTTACTCCAGTATATCCTGTGAGGATGGCATCAGTCACTGAGAGTGGCAGAAGTGCCCTGAGGACCTGGGCATTGGGAGTTGGTGAGTAGTGGAATTATCTGTTTTTGGTGGGTGTGCTGCTAAGAGGATACACTGATGTTGACTTTTCTTGTTCGTAGCTGACTAAGAGGCAAACAGCCTGGTGCCGGCAGGACTTTTCAGCTTGCGGGAGGCTTTTCCTCCCACCCGACAAGGATTCTGTTCCCGGTTCCCTGGATGTCTGACAGATAAGTGAAGGGGCATGACTCCCCGAGGGGGATGAGCGGGGGGTGCCGGGTCTGGAATTGTCAGGAGGGATTTTTGAGGCGGCTTTAGAGGCGGGAATGTCCAAGAAGCAGCCCCTAGGCTCCATAAGGGAAAGCATCAATTTGAAGCCCTTGCTGAGGTGCACAGGGT
>NW_026612790.1:0-44690 GCF_029582105.1 Oenanthe melanoleuca | reverse complement strand
GGCTTTTTTCTTGTTAAAGTGGGCAGCAGTTCTTCCTGCTACCCATGAGGAGCAAGTTCAATTCAGCTTTGAGGAAATATAAAATATTTGGGAAAGAGACAGCCATGCTTCACCACCCCTATAAAAATGAACATGTGCCAACAATGGCAGCAAAGGGGGCTATAAAAGCACCCCTGACTGAGCCCTTACACGTTTCTTTTTTTTTTTAAGACAAGCTAGAGTTGCATTTCATCCATGCTCCCTAAGAGACTCAAGGACTGAAAAACTGCTGCTCTGAGTAAACAGAAGTGGACAGTCATGGTGAGTTTCTCAAGCACTGGCTCTGGGTCCAGCATTTCTCCTCACCAGCATTACCTTCATTTTCACCTTTCAGCTCCACGGCAGCCTTGGTGCAAAGCTGCCAGGCACGGTGCCCTGCTTGGCTCTGGTCACTGGCCATGGCCTCTTTCACCACGGTGTCAATGGACAAGTGAGCAGTGTCATAATAGTGACACAGGGCCGCCGCTACCTCTGTCTTTCCTGAGAGAGAGGAGGATTGCTTGGTCACACTTTGTCTTAAGCTGCAATACAGGATGTGACCAGAAATGTGTGTTCCATCACCATCTGCTGAAGCTGGGTGGGGCAGTGACCCTTATCTCTGTGGCACATATTATCTGCTAATGGGCCATGTTTAAAAGCAAGTGGGGCAGTCATCTTTATCTTTTCCCCAACCCATCCTCCCTCCAGGAAGATATCATCTGCTGCTGGGCCATTCAGTCCTACTGCATGACTGATAAAATTACATCATCCCACTGGGAGATGCTCCAGCCAGGGGAGGAGCCAAGCCTTTCCTACCTAGATAAAATCTGAGATTTGGAACACCAAGGCAACCTTCTTTCCACTGGATTCCAGAGGAAAGCCAGACCTTTCCACATCATCCCTGGACCTTCAGAGAAAAACTGCACCTTCTACAGGAGCACTGCTTCAGCTGAACCACATCTGCCACTGCAGGAGGATGCAGCCACCATTGAATGGCACTGCTACCAACACCCTGACTGACTGATGGGGTGTCAGGTTGTAGTCTGACTCTGTCAGTGTTTTGGGATTGTTCTTTGTAATACTGTATTTCTATTTTAATTTTCCTAGTAAAGAACTGTTATTCCTAATTCTCATATCTTTGCCTGAGAGCCCCTAAATTTCAGAGTTATAATAATTTGGAGGGAGGGGGTTTACTTTCTCCATTTCAAAGAGAAGCTCCTGCCTTTACTAGCAGACACCTGTCCTTCAAACCAGGACAGACGTGCATATGAGGCACTGCAGGGACAGGCCCTTGAAAAATCTCGAACAACATTTCAAAGTTAAAAGGTCAGTGGGAAAGCAAGTGTCCCTCTGGGGAGGCCATGAGGGAGGCAGCTGGAGAGTGGGTACAAGCTCTGAATTCTGGAGCCAAGAGGATCATCTCCACCTCCTGTTCAGCTGAGGACTTTGCCTTAAGCACCACGATCCACCAGGATGTGCTCCTCCTGCCTGCCCCACTCCCTGCAGCCCAGGCTGCAGCTCACATACCTGCCTGGGATGGCCCATGGACAATGAGAACAGTCCCTCTGTCCTGCTGTGGCTCACGCCTCTCCGAAGATGGGTCGATGCCCAGGTGGCGCATGACGGCCCAAGAGACAGGATTCCCAGGCACTTCCACCATGGGCTCAGGAGAGGGTGTGACAGCCCTGGCATATGCTGCAAAACCAGGGGAAAAGTCAGCCTCCCACCTTCCTTTGATCCTCATCTTCCTCCCCATATCCTCAGATCCCAGAACAGGAGACTTAGTGAAAGCAACATGAGCTTGTTCTTTTGTTGCTAGGAAGGTGCAAATCTAAAGGAGCCAGTGATATTAGACCTGGTCCTACTGGCTGAAGAACTCATCCAATTCTAGTCTTTGTGGCTAAGGGACACAAGGGAATATCCTAATTATTTCCCCAGTCTATGGCAGGCAGATAAGAGCTTTGGCTACACTCAGGGTTGGTAGAGGATGCCACAGCCCTTCACCCAAGAGTTCCTCCACCAAGCTGGGGAAACAGACAGCTGCTAAAAGCATGGGCTTTCCCTGGAGAACAAGGTGACAAAGAGTTCAGGGTGTATGGGCTGGACTCCCTGCTCTGACCATAGTCAAGACAGACACCGCCAAAGCCTCAATGCTTTTCTGACCTGGTGCTGCCTTGTCCATGGCCTCAGCCTCAGCCTCATCTGTGACCATGGCCTCTGCCATGGCCTTGAGCTCTGCCCGTTGAGCCCTCGGCCTCTTCTGTGCTTCACAATGCTCCAGCTCCTCTGGCAGCGCCCCACCCACGGCACCAGGAGGCATTAAAGAGTTCTTTTGGTACTCAGACCGCACTGCCATCCGCAGGAACTGTGCACACAGGGAACAGAAACCATACACAAGATTCCTTTTCTCGCCTCTGCTGGGGGTTGAGTGTTTTTCTTTGACTGTGTCAATTTAAAGAATTTTTCCCATTATCATGGCAATGGAGCTGGCCGGCTCACACCCAGGACCTTTGACGACTCTGGACAAAAGGGGGAGGTGGGAGCGGCCTCAGGAGGGGCTCTCGTGTTTCCGGGAGCTCGGAGGAGGATCGCCCGTCTGCAGCCACGCGGCCGAACGCAGGAGAGCCAGACCCTCTGCGATCACCTGCCCTGCATCTCCCCGTTCCAGCCTCCTGCCTCTGCGGACACAGCTCACCACCAGAACCCAAACGGTGAGCGAGGAGCTGCCGTTTGAGCGAGGAGCTGCCCTCTCCAGCCGCTCCCACCCGAGACCGGCGTGGCCGCTGCCGCCCCTCCCGCCTCCGCTCCCGCCCGCCCTCTGCAGCTGCCGGGCTTTGGCCGTCCGCAGCACCGGGACCGAGGGCAGAGAGAGCGTGCCTGCAGCTAAAGAAAGGGCTGGGACCGAGTTAAAAACAGCTGTTCTGTTTTGCTGGGAATTTTAACAATTGCTGTTGTTTCTGCTTGTACGGTTAGATATATTAGTAAAAGAGCTGTTATTCCTACCCCCTTATCTCTGCTTCAGAGTCCTTGATTCAAACAATTATAATACTCTGGAGGAGTGGAATTAAGGTCTCTATTTCAAAGGAAAACTTCTGCCTTTATCGGCAGATACCTGTCCTTGAAACCAGGACAGCCTCACATCACACACACTCAACAAACCCATTTTCTGTCTCCTCCCTTCCTCCCAACAACACAAACTATTTAAGTCCTCCCACAGCACATCAGCAGAGCTGGCTTTGCCCTGGGGATTGCCTCCCTGGCACAAGCCTGGGAATGCTGGAGTGCTGTGAAGCTTGGGCAGCATGTACACGGGGACCAGACCTGCCTTCTCACCTCCTCCTCAAGGTACTGCTCATCGAAATCCAGTGAGTAAAACTCAACAGGGAAGTTGCATGGGTTCTTCACCGCCACTGTGGCGTCCACCCCATCGCTGTCCACCAGCACCCATCCCATCTTTAGTGCTGGGGGGCTGAACTCCAACCGTGCCTCCAGACCTTGTCCTGAGAGCTGCAGCTTTAAGTGATGTCTGCTCCCACAAATGCTAAGCTTCAGCTCATCCTTGTAAGACCTCTGAAAAGAGAAAAGTGCAGAAAACTCATCCATGGAGACCCAGGTGACAGGACTCCAAATACAACACTTGCCCCAAGGTCAGGGTGTTATCAGTCCCTCTAAGGTGAATGGAAACCAGATATTTATTTATGCTAGATCCTACAGCATCTGTGTCCTGGGTCTGAGTAACTGGGATGGATCCTGGTGTGCACTGTAATCGGGTATTTGGGTATCAGATGGATGTACAATGGAGTGCCAGGAGTTTCACCTAGTCATGCAGGAGTGCAATGCTCATGAGAAGGGCCCTCGGGGTTGCAGTATGCAGACACAGTCCTGGCACTGCTGCACCAGGCAAACACCAGCTCCAGGAGAAAGGCAAATGAGCTCTCGCTGGCTGGAAATAAGGGTCATCATCTCTGCCTAGTGGTTGGCTCTGGTCAAAGCCAGACACAAGATGGTTACATCTCTCGAGCAATTAAAGATCCCTGGGACTGTCAGTGGGCACAGAAGCACTTGTGTCCATACTGGCACGCACTGTCAGTTTCCAAGAGCCAGCAGCCACAGGCAAACTACTTTTGGGAATACTCCATCCAGCTCCAAGTTGAATCTCCAGCTGCATGGGAATGTGCAGGCAGGCCAGAGCCCCAGGGACTGCTGGCAGCACACCACTGCAGGTGACTGTCCTGCCGTGCCCAGGAAGGTGTCTGGTGGCTGTTTTGTCTGTCAGTTCTGCAGCAGGACGAGCCTAGACTGGCCAGTCCAGGATTATCCTCTGCAAGTGTGCAGCTGCTCTGCACCGAGTGTCGCAGCTGCAAATAGAGCCAGGCAAGGGGGAGGCTGAAGGGAGTTGGGCACATCCCCCCCATGTGCCAGGAGGCAGCCACAGAGCCCTGATGCTCTCTCTCTGTGCAATCTCCCTGTGGGCATTTCAAAGCACATCTGACAGGAGCGCTCTGTGGGGTGAACTGAGCCACGCTGAGAACGGGGCTTGCAGAAAGCTCCCTGTGAAGGCACAGCTCATACCACACTCTCTGCACCAGGGCCTCATTTCCAGATAGCCCTGACAGGCCTCCTGGGCTGACACCTGCCAATCTCACCTCCTCCTTGGGTGTAAACTGGATTTTTAAGTTCTGCCACCTTCCTGCATCAAGGGTTCCTTTGGAGGGTGTCACTGCAAAGGGACAGGGCTCATCCTCCAACGCCTGCTGCCTCCGACCTGGTGTCCAGTATTGGCATTCATTGTCCTGGGCACAGAAACCAACTGTGTGAGGTCTCCTTGGTCTGCAAGGACAGAGCCTCAGTTCCTGTAGTGCTCTGAGACACTGATACAGTGCTGAGAGCACCCACAGCCAAAAGTGTGACCCCCATAACCGTGGCACAGAGGCACATGTTATATGTGGGGTCTTTTGCCACCTGCAGAAGGACACAGAAGTCAGCAGAGGCTGCAGGTGACATCTGCTGCTGTGCCCAGCCTGCTGCCTGCCCCAAGAGCTGTGGTACCTCTATGGGCAGCAGCACATCCACGTCACCCCGTGACTGGTGGGTACTTTCAAAGCACACTTCCATCGTTACGGTGTGTCTGGGAGGCAGGTCCTGTATCTGGTCCAGATTCACTCTGAAACCTTGAACAGATGAAAAAAAAGCAGCTGAGATACACAAGAAAACACAAAATATGTCCTAAGCACATTAAGGCCATACAGGTGTCCTGGCTGAGAGGTCTTGGAAAAACCCCATTCCGTGCCGTGACCTGGACAAAAACTTTTAAAGAGTGCACCTGGACACCTCTCAGACACAGTGAGCCACTGTGTGATGGAAGTGCAGCCTTGCCTCAAGGCCTCTTTTGATCCACCAGAGAATGTCACAGGCTGTTTCCTCAATGAAGGCTGAATACAAGTGCTGTGGCAGTGTGAACTCCAACCAAAGCACTTCCAAAACACAGCAGACCACACTGGTTGGCAAAACAAGCCCACAGAGTGCCCAAAGAAACATGATGCTCGTGGGAGCCATGGGCAGAAGATGCTGAGAGGTGACCAGGGTGATGAGCCCATCTGGCCCCTGCACTGAAGCATTAGGGCAGCCACAGGCAGGCCAGGTCCCTGGGCATGGCTGGCCAGGAAAATTCTGCCTCTAAAGCTCCCAGCAGGGGCACTGAGAAGAAAAAGTTCAAAAACCTCCCCAAGTTCAGTGGCTTAAGCTAATGTGTCTGAGGCACCTCCTTCAAGCCCACAGGAAGTGTCTCCAGCACTGCTCACCTGTGTCCTGCAGGGCAGACACATCGACCTGGAAGGACACTGGGATCTGCCCAGGGTTGGTGATGGCCAGAGTACGTCTCTCAGGGTAACCCTTTCTTACAGCACCCATGTCCAGGACATACTCAGGCAGCTCAACTCTGCAAGGAGGAGTAAGGACAGTCCTTAAAACACAGCCTGGCTACATGTCCAAGAGGGTGGAGGGTACAAATAAAGTGGCTAGTTCTTTATTCACTGCTGTAAAAACTCAGCTCAAGCCCATGAAACCCACGGCCTGACCACCTGGCAATGACTTTGGGAAGTCAGGAGTACAGGTCCTAGGTTTTATCAGCCACTAATGGTACCTGAAAATAAAATTAGTTTAAAATGGACACTGGCCACAGCTCCTCTGATGTGAAAAGCCAGTACAGGTGAGTACACTGGGCCTCCACTGGTCTCTATGAAACTGCTTAGCCTGGCGTGTAGCCTGAGCCTGAAATTGCTTTGGGGCTAGGAGTAAGATTTGCCTGCACAGGAAATCTTCACTGCTCTGCAACCAGATCACATGATCTGCTCTGCAGAGCATCTTCTTCCTGAACTGAAGCCTCCCATGCTTGTGCTGCATCACGATGGTGTAAAGAGACAGACCAAGTTACCTAGATAAGCCCTGCCAAGCCACCAGGATTCAAGCCATCTGATTTGGGGTTTGAAAGGGTTTGCTGACATGTGCAGTTCCCTTCTCTTTTTGTTTAGTGTGCTTTGTTAGCTGGAACCAAGACATCAGCTGGGAGTTGTCTCTTTCAGAGCTGGTCAGCAGGGACAGAATTTATGCTGTGTGGAAGGGCCTGAAGGTCTGCAGTGGGCCCCCTCAGCTCTAGGGACAGAACCCCACACCTGTGGGGAGCTGAGCAGTCCAAAGCTCAGCGTGGTGCTGGGGAAGGGAGGACACTCTGCTGCTCACATGGAGTGTGTCACAGGCACCAGCACCACACCCTTTCTGAAGCCCAGGCTATTCCCAGCTCTGCAGACACAAGGAGCTCTCAGGACAAGGGGACACTGCTGGGTGTTCCCCACGGGGCACCAGGACATAGGGATGGGAGTCCCTACTCACTTGACAAGACTCTGGCACAGCTCCTTGTCAGGGAACCTGCTGTGTGGGGGATGGAATGGGAGCTTTTCCTGCAGCTCCAGAGCAGGCTCCTGTACCAGCTTCATCACCGTCTCTATCTGCAGCTGAGCGTTTGACTGAGGAAAGAGAAGACAGTGCCTGGTTAGCAAAGGTCTTCTCCAAGGTTTGCATCTGAGAAAGGTTCCCACCCTGCTCTTGTTGAGAGGGGGTGTGGGGTCCTCCTGTCTGTCTGCTCAAGTGTCTGTGACACCTCCTGCTCTCTTAGCCAGGACCTATCTCCAGGGAAGTGACTCCAGCATCTTCGCCTGCCCAGCCACTGTTAGCAAAGTTTGCCAGGCAGACAGACAAGCCAGGAACTTTCCAGAGCTCCTGGTACTTGCCTGCCCCCAGCCAGTACCAAGGCACCTTGGACAAAAGCTGTCTGGAAAGGGAACCAGGACCCAGCTGGTGCCTCTTGGAGATGAGCAGCACCAGCACAGTCCCAGGGCACAATCAGGCAGCTGCTGCTCAGGTCTGTAAATCTGGCAGGGCTTGGGCTGGGACCAACAAACTCCCCAGCAATGACCTGCATCTCCTTCAAAGCACCACCAATTTCATTCCTTGAGCATGGCCTTCAGGAACTGTCCCTGGGAAGCTGGAAGCTGGTGCAACCCCAGAAGAGAGCATGCCCAGACTGGAAGCCCTAGGGGCAATGCTGAGGTGACACGTGGCTGTAAGTGGGCAGGGAGGTCCCAGGTGCCATCAGGGCACCAGGATGCTGCTGTGGGCTGCAAGGGGCTCAGGTGCCATGGAGAGGGTGCCATGTGCCAAACCACGTGGGCTGCAGCTGCTCTTACTGCAATGCCAGAGGCAGGCACGCGGGGCTTCAGGTTCCAAGTCTTCAAGGTCCCAGTCTTTGGGCTCTGAGTCTTCTTCTGAAGAGCTGATTTTCTCCTCTGACTGTATTGTTGCAGGGGTTCATATTTTTCATTTCCTGAGGGAAGAAAACATCCACAAAGAGAAGTGTGAGCAAAGTGCCAATCCCATTTAAGCTGGGAAATCCCCGCCTCCCAACACTGGTTTCTTCCAGAAAGAAATCCCTCAAGCCATCTATGGAAAGTGGATGCTGCTGCTCCTCTCTGAAGCCTCAGGTTTTTTTCTCCCCCCCATCACATTTGTGCCTCCCCTCAGAGGAGCATCTCATTGCCTGCAATGTCACACAAATCCAGCCCTGCCAGAAGCCCTGCCAGCCTCTCTTACAGCTTACCAAAACCCTTCAGTCTAGCCATCATCCTTCAGGACCCTGCCAGATGTGCTGGCAAGCTCTGCAGGACAGTTCCTGGGACAAAGCCCACATGGGATCCTCTGCTCAAGACTCATGAAGCAACCAGAGAGCTTGAGTTGGTCTGGGAGTCCTGCAACCCTCCAGGTTTGGTGGAGGTGGCATGAGCTACCCTGTGTGCATATGGTGGGGAACAAAACCAGAGGGGCCCTTCCTAGGGGCAGACAGGCAGTGCCCACCTTCAATGTTCCAGGGCAGGTTCACAGTGATCATGGGAAAGAATGCTTCTCCTTTCAGGCAGATATTTTCTGGCTCCAGGTCACCCACTTTAAGCTGGAAAGTCCTGCTGAAGGCTCCTGGTACCCCTGGCATGTAAGAGAATTTCAGCACTTCCTTCTCACCAGGTGCAATGGAGCCCTGCAGGGATGGAAGAAGAGGGAGGGAATGCATCAGAGTGTTTGATGGGGGATGGCTCAGGGGACAGACAGGCTGAGAGGACAGCTTCTCTGTCCACACCACATTCATGATAAATATAGTACAGTCTTGGCTTTGGCAATTGTTAAAGCAAATATTACCTGTTTCATAATGTTGACTTTTGTAAAAGGAGTTTTGCTGAAGTTTAGAGTTCTTTTAAGGCAAATGTCACGTTGTGTTGTGATACCAGTGTTGGTGAAGAGTTGATTAATATCAACATTTAACCAATGGAGCAATGGAAACCTGCTGAATGTGCCAAAAAGTGGCAAATGACTGGGACTAGGACAACTGCACGTGCTCCAAAAAGGTGGGATGGAGGAGGAGCTACGTTAAAATGTTTCCATACGTATAAACATTTGGAAATGTGTATGAGGCTGATGCAATACCCAGGGTATATAAGGGCTGTTGATGTGTTGACTGGTGTGCCTCTGGCTGCAGCTAAGCACCCAAGCCAAGCACCCAGTGCTGTTACCTTTGCTTTACTGACTTTGTCCCCTGCTGTCTCTCATTAAATTTTCTTTAAATTTTAACTGAGGAGTGGGCTTTGCTTCTCACACCTTTTACATTCCTTGTGCCCAAAAGGTCGAGCCTCTGACCCCGGGGTGCAGTGTGTTCTCCCCAAGGCCCATAAGGCTGCAGCCCCAGCACAGCCTGATGTGAGCACAGCTCTGCTGCTAGTGGGGTTTGCCCTCTGCCAGCAAGAGCCCGCCTCAACAAAAAAAGGCTCTTTTGCTGCCACTGTGGAAGAGAAGTCCCTGCACTCAGCAGGGCCAGCAGCTCCTCTCATCCCTTGTAGGACACAGGCATGAAGAAATGGGAAAGCCAATCAGCTTCCTCTTCCCACTGCAAGGAGGGACAAAGGCAGGAGTGCTGCTTTGGCTCAAAGACAACCAGGCAGGACTGAGAAGCTTGGACAGTGGTGGGATGCTGCTAACTTTTCTTCTTGCTCTTCCAGCCCTGCTGCTCCCTGGCCCCCTCACTGCCCCACAAAGCCACGGCACAGCATCAAAGCTGGGGAAGGCAGGGAGCAGCAAGCCCAGTAAGGGATATGTAAGTGGTTCTTAGTGCTGGCAGCAGGGAGGCAGGGCCAAGGACTGTGTCCTGTGTTTTCACATAGCCTGGTTAAAGTGACCTTCAGAAACGCCCCAGTGCCAGCACAGCCTGGCATCTCAGCCATCAGGGTTCCCAGAGTGACTGTGAGGAGCCAATTAAATTTTAATCTATGCCTCAACATATGTTAAAAATCCCCTTTCTGACATGAGGTGAAAAATTACTGTAGGGGCTGTAGACGTGCTGGGACCCTTAACACACCCCACGTGTAAAGGAAGATGTGAGGAGAAAATGCAGGGGGGCTCCCTCTCTGGGGACCTCCCGAGCGACCTCCCCTTTGAAGGCAGGCAGACCCCAAAGCCTGGCAAAATTTTACCTGTCTGACCCATACTATTCCTAAAAGGGCTGAGTCATGGGAGGAGTCTTAGCATATAAAAGCAGCCAACACTGCCCGTTTTTCCCCTGCCATTTTTGGGTTTTTTGTTGGGCTGGGAGCACCTGGAGGGTCTGGCTCCCTGCAGAGCCACTTCCCTGTCTATCTACCCTGCTGTCGCTGCTTCCCACTTTCTCTCTCTGCTCTTTTCTATCCCCTTCTGGCTGGGACCACACCTTTCTATATGAAGAAACAGTTTTCAGATCTAATACTTGCTTTCTTTGCACTTTATTTGCATCTGAGAAATCTAGCAAATAGAATTCTCCTCTAGTCCCCTTACAGCAGCCCACGACAGTAAATGTGAAGGGCAACCAGCCTGCTACTGGCACTGGAACACTTCAGGCCAGCAGAGGCAGAAGCAGGCAAGGAGAAACACCCCTCTAAGATTATGGAGACAAGTGCCTCCCTCTCATAGGCCTTTGCAGGCACACGTAAATATCTTGAATTCTCCTGGTTTGTACAGTTGTTCTACCCCTGTGCTGCCCCTATTCACTTTGTATGTACTCTTTCTGGAACGTTCTTCCCTTCCTTGATGCCCATTGGCTATGTTTTGTGGCAGTGCTCCACCCCTGTTATCCTCTTGGTTTCCCTGGTTGGCTCCCTCCTCTGCGCCACTTTTCCCTGTCCCCGTTGGCCCTTGACCTTCAGACCCGCCTCTCTTGTCCCATATTTAACCCTCTGCCCTCAGCCCCGTTCTGTCTTTGTTCTTGGATTCCCTTTGAGACCAATAAACCTTCCCTCGGATTTCCATCCAAAGTCCTGTCCTTTGCCTTTTTCTTCAGCCAGATTTTATTTCTATCAAGTGTGCTCTGGGCTCTGAAAGCACAGGTCACTCTCAGAGGAACCCACTGCAGTCCACCACTTCAAGTGACCAACACACTGTGCCTGCCACTGGTGTCTGCCCTGTGACAGCAGAGCCACCCACCAGCCAAGGCCATGGGGAGTCTACCAGGGGAGCACTTGCTCCTCTGCCCCCAGCAGAAACAGCTGAAATTATCTACAGTCTCTCTCTCTAATGGCTGGGTTTGGGGCTTTCCCCTCTGACATTTTCCCCCCTTCCCCCCTTTCTTTTTTCCCTTTAACACTCTTGGGCCCTCTGACACAAGGCTGGGCTCAGTTGCTTGTGCTACTTACAGCAGTGGGGTTGACCAGAAACACTCCAGGCAGATACTGCTCTGCAGTGCTAAGGTTTAGCAGCCAGTTGAATTTAATCTTGCCAGTGTTGGCCAGGGTGACTGTGCTGTGATGAGTTTCATTAAACATCTGAAGAAAAGGCATAAGAGCAGGAAGTTACAGACCCAGGCCTGCTGCTGGCAATCTCCTTCCTCTCTCCTGGGCTTGAAAGCAGACACATCATGGGAGCAGGGACCAGGGAGGAGATACAGGCAGTTGAGAACCTAAGGAACCCCTGGGCACAGGGCACCTGCACAGGACCAGGGAGCTCTGGCAGCACACACAGCTCTGGGAACAACCATGTGAGGACCAGTAATAAATGAACCAGGGGACACAGGCCCTCTGCACTCTGAGGGGTCACCAACAACCAGGAGAAACAGAGACAGCACTGAGGCATCCCAGAAGAAAAGGCACCTGCATGCAAGTATTGGCAAGCAACATACATGCAACAAGGGAGCCACACAGGGCAACACAGAGAGGGCCAACAGCTGGAAATATCTGTGGGCTTTCAAGTGAAAAAGAGTGAAGTGAGGATTATTCTGGGACAGTCTCTCCAACGATAGTAACTGGAAGCCCAACTCCTTCCCTTGGTTATTGTGTGGATTAAGCAAGAACTTTAGACAAGAGCATCTCTTGGAGGTAAGGCTTTAGGAGTAGACCAGCAAAGGGATGTCTCAGGGACATGCTCCTCAGAGCATCCCCACTGGGACCCTGCCTGCCCCAGGAGGCAGTGTTAGGTACTCTGAAAAAGAGGCATTCCCAGCATTTTGGGGAGGGGTGGAGATGGCCATTTTAAACCAGCCTGGACGCCGGATGTGTCCCTCAAAGGTTGTGCTTCCAAGCCCCAGAGCCAGCAAAGGGGCTGGGAAGGGGAGGAAGCCCTGGCCTGAGGTGGGCAGGAACCCGCTGGCCGTGGTTCCAAGGCAGGGAGCTGTGCCAGGGCACGTGTGTGGTACCTGAGAGCCGCAGTTGATCTTCCTGTGGCTCAGGGAGTAGCTGACACATGAGGCCTCCCCAGTCAGCTCCACCTCGTAGGTGGGGCCTCCCTCCACGTGGCACAGGGCCGTGGCACTGGCCAGGGTGTCGGGGTGGCCAGAGAAGGTGAAGGAGACTCGCTGTCTCTCTCCCGGCTGCAGCACACCCGACTGCGGCAGGATACTGAAAGCCTGGAGGGCAGGAGAGATTGAGGTGTTGAGCGTGGAAACGGATGCAGAAGAGCATCTTGGAGCAAACTGCAGCTGTAGCTGGAGGGGCCTATTCCTCAAACCCAGCCAGAATCATCCTAAGCTCATCCTGCATCCATGCCACTGACCAGTGGAGGGACCATGGGGAAAATCTCCATACTCACAGATCAATGCATTAATTAATACAGTACATTAAAGTGAACTGGGATGTCTCCTAGCAAGAGAAATTCTCTCTGATGCCCAACTTGCCTTTAAAAAGCACTTCTTACTGATCTTAGAAAAGGAGGAGACTCAGAGTGAGAGCTCTTGGAGCTCAGGGAAGGACTCCAGCCCAGCTCATCTGACTCCTGAGGCTTTTCCCCTCACTCTCTGATTTATGTGCTGCCTTCTCAAGGTTCTACAGCAAAAGCTACTGCAAAAATTTCCTATGGACCATCTGTTGAGGTCCAGGAGGAGCAATGCCCTCCATAGGTGCTGCAGAGTCCCTGGGCAGCCCTACAACATGTCCTGCACAGCCTCTCCAACAACCACTTTCGTCAGCAGCACTTTGTGATGGGTCTGGAGGGATGTGAGGGCCCTCTGTGGGCAATGCTGAGGGCCACCAATGGGACTGGGAGCTCCAGCCCTGTTTGCCACACTGAAAATGTGGAAGTGAGACAGATTCCCTCTTACCTTCTCCACTTTGAGGGGAGTGCACGGTACATCCGTGGATAACCTGAATCCCCCCAAGCCTAGTGGGATGTAATACTTTTCAGAAGTAGATGGCAGCACCTGAAAAAGAAGCCATTTTCTATGCTAGGAAGAAGAGACAGCCACTTTGCAAAGTCTCGGTTTACAAGACAGCTTCAGGGCCAGCGCTGCAATACCAGCTCTCAGGTGAAAGCAGAGACCTGAAAAGATGGCCTGGCTGAGTTGGGAGGAGGGTACATGGAGATCAGGACTCATCAATGCTTGCTCTGGAAAGGAAGCTGGAGGTCTTCTCATCATGATGCAGATAAAAGCCTAATCTTACCTTGTGAAGAAAACATGGCAAAAAACCCCACACTGCACACAAGTCTGTAGGATTTCAGCAGTCTTCTCCAAAGAAAACCCTCGTATTTCTCCCTCCCACACACCCCACGTCCAGCTACTGCCCCTTCTGCCCAGCCCACTCTCAGGGCACAGGACAGCAAAAAGGGAGGTCAGCACGAGCATAACTTGGTGGTGGTAAGCTGGGGAGACAACACAAGCAGTAAGTGTACAAGAAAATCTACCTCTGCTCCTAAAGACCGGGCAGGATCCCAGGATTCTCTCAGGGCTGTGCCTGGATCCTCCTCATTTCTAATCCTGAAGCGTCTCCTTTGAAATGCTGAGCCATCCAAACTAGTTCTCCTCTTCTCTGGTGGGTGGGGTTTGAACTTAAGTGGGTAACGCTCATATCTGGAAAAGAAGAGAACTATGAACAGGGACCTGCTGTGGGAGGAAGGGACACCTGCACAAGCAGCTCCTGGTCAGCATGCAGCCCCTGGGTGGTGCTGGTGCGCTGAACTGGGAAATGGTTTGATCCAGCCCTTCCCAATCCAGGCTGGAGCAGGTCTGTTCTAAAGGCAGCCCAGGGATGACACTGAGGTAGCAGTGGTGCAGGCAGCTGCAACTGCTTGCATTCAGGAACTACAGAGGACAGGGATTAACACCTTGTGGGATGCAAAAAGCACAGTGGGAGAGGAAAAGACAGGGAAGCCAAGCAAAAAGGTGATACCTGAGGCACCAAGGGGCAGACCCAGGCAGTGATGAGCCAGCACAGCCCCCCCAGTGCCCAATGCCAGAAACTCTGCAGCTCTAACAGTATTTATCAGGGACGCTTCCCTGACAGTGTTGGGGGTTGGTTGACATTTTCCAACACCCCCAGGTGACTCAGGTCACATTCTCCATCTTAAATTGAAGCAGATGCTCAGGGTAACTCTCCTTGTGTCTCTAATGCCATGTGAGGGACACAGTTGAGACATGCCTGCCTGTCACCCTGCTGAGCTGCAAGCGCTCCCCACACAGTCAAACACAACCTGCATGCTCCATTCCCAGACAGGCATTCTGTGCCTATAATGACCTGCATCCCAAAGAATCACTGTCTTCAGCTTGGTAGCTTGTTATCAAAGGCTGGGTTTCACTTCTGGATGAGGGGCTCTCTCATCATAACCCTCAAGAGATCTCTAATCATCTAATCTACTGTCTTTAGTTTTAACAAATGGTTTGAGGCAACTTCCCAGGATGATGGTGCCCAGACAATGACATTTTTCACTTGAAGCAGAAACTCTCTGGGAGGCAGGGATAGGAGATGATGTGATGAACAAGTCCTGCTGTCAAGCAGTACAGAACTCATAAAGGACATGTTGCAGTGGGGAGAAGTCAAAATGAGTAACAAGTGTCACAAAAAAAGGGAGTGAAGAATCCAAGGTGTCCACTGAAAGCTGAACCCTGTGAAAGAAATCATCCTGTTAAAGAAAAAATCCTAAAGAATTGTCTCAGAAAAGAAGGAAAGGGAAGGTAACAAGATGTTCACAGCATCAACCCAGGCACTAAGTAGCTCTTTCTCTGGTGTTGGGACTTTCTGGGCATCCTCCAGCACAGTGCAAGGGAGGAAGGCAAGGAGCAGAGAGGAGCTCCTGCAGAGAGGACCCATCCCAAAGCAGAGGGGCTAGAAGGGCCTCCAGCAGCACTGTGGAAGCTGGGACTAGGTGTTGTTGGATACTGCTGGGAACCAGAGCAAAAGCAGCCTTGAAGTCTTGGGTTTCTCAAGCTGCTCAAGGAACAAGAAATTATAACAATGATTAAACACCTGCAAGAGACGTGATGTTTTGCAGAAAGCATGTTTTCAAAGAGGTGTTGCCTTCTTGGACCAATGAGCTTTTTCTATTTTGTATTGCACCAACTACCCTATATATATAAGTGCAGTGTTTCTCTAAATAAAGCTCTTCTTTTGCTTCTCCATTACACGAAAAACATGTTGCATTATCCTTTTCACCACTCCTCTAGCCAAAATGCAACAACTAGGAGCCCTTCATCAAGGTGGACGTTGCCTCAGGCCACAGAGGTCTGAGAAAGCAGCTTTCACCCCAGCTTTCCTTCCCAGAGGAAACCACTGTGGGTTTCCCCTGGGAAGCACAGAATTGGTGGAAACCCTATTTTCTGAGCATCCAGCTTGACCACGGCTGGTCAGTGTTATCTGAACAAGGAAAAGTCAGAAGAGTCTGTCAGATCCTAGGCAAACAGCTCTGTTCATTGCAAAATACAAACAGGACAGCAGGAAGAAGAGCCTCAAGGAGAGGGCAAAGCACATACCTCAGCCTCTTCACCTGGCTGTCCGGATGGAATGACCAGTGGTACTGGACAGGCAGGGGGCTGCAGTTGGTCATCTCCAGAGAACGCACTTCTTCAGTGCCAGCCAGGATGCAGCCAAACTCCAGGCTGCTGGGCTGGATCTGGAGATTGGGGAAGTGGGCTTCTCCCCGAAGGGAGATACACTCCATATAAGGATGGCCATTGACCATGTTTATCTTCAGCACCTTCTCTTCCTTCCAGCTACTAAAGTCCAGTTCATAAGCTGGGTCAAATGCCACGTAGAGATGGCAGGTCTGCCCTACATCCAGTGTCACAAGCTGCAAGGACATGAACAGTAATTAATCACCTGTGGGCTGACATCCCAAGGTCTGACAGCAGGAAACAGGAAATGCCTGAAGTGTGACCCCAGCATGGGCTTCTCGGTTCATCGTTCATTTCTTTACAGCAAGGGTCTGACTGCAGGCACCACAGTCTAGTCCAGGGCTCCCTCAGGCCCATGTCTCTGTGCTCAGCAGCAATACAAGGGGGTGCCTGCTGGAGAGCTGGCATGCTTTCCAGGAGACACCTTTACTGCATGGCTGGCCCAGACATAGTTGCCTGCTCCCTGCTCCTTGTGCCTTAAAGCCAGGATGGATCTTCTCAATTCAGATAAGATTTTGATTCCTTCAGCAGCTCTCCTGATGCAGCTCAGGCCAGCCCACTACTGATGCTACAGAGTAAACTTCTTGACTCAAGGACCTCCCAACAGAGAGGCACCACCACATCCCTCCTCTTCAGACCCCACTGGAGGAGTCCAGGGCTGCTCACCTGCTCATCTGGGAGGGGCTGCTGGTCCACATCGCAGATCAGAAATGGCTGTTCCACTTCCAGCATGAGGTCCAGTGGCAGGGGGCAGGTGTTTTTTAAAGACAAAGGCTTGTACTGCAGAGCTAGGACATCACTGGGTTTCTATGGAAACAGGAGACAAGGAAAAACAGTCTCAACTAGCCACAGACCTCCTTCTTCTGCTGCTGTATCTCACATTCTTCAGCCCCAGAAGTGCATACAACTCTATTTACCCTTTCTATTTGTTTCTACCCTTCCAGGAGATTTTTCATCCTAACAGATGCTTTTCATGTTTAGGAACCACAGCATCCTCTGGGGGACAGGGAAACACTCCCACATACAGATGAGGGAATAGGCCTGACAGGAGGTGCCTGCTTGAACAAGATCTAAAGCAGAAAGTGAATCCTGACCATTTGTCTCCAGTTTTGTCTCTCACATACAGACATTTCTTACAACCTTATTGGCTCTAGCAGCCTCATAAAAGCAGTTCATCTGCACCATGTGTCCTGCAGCCCCTGCTACAGGAACACGGTGCCTGGCCTCAAAGCTATGATCACCCTTGGCTCCTCATTCCTCTCTGTGCATTGTGCTGGGCTTCCAGAGAGTGAAACCAGAGAGTTTGGGAAACTAGTTCTGGATGTACTGTGCTCTGCCATAATATGCAATAAATCAGTTTGTGTGTGTGGCATTGAGCAGAACCCAGGCAGCATCAGGGAGAGCTGAAAAGCTTCCAGTTACACCTGAACTGCCTGTTCCTGGGATTCTGTACTTCAGTGGAAGCCTGGGAACCAGAGGAGAGGCCTGAAACTACAAAAAACAAATCACAAAACATCTTCTCTTTTTCAGACAACTTGCAGGAGAGGGAAAGATGATGCTGGAGTTGGGATCCAGAGGGCACCTGCTCTGCCTCAGTGTTATTATCACTGCAGCTGCAGGTGTCTGGGGTCCTTTGAAGCAGGTGAGGCTTAGGAAAAAGCACAGAGCTATATCATATAGCTATATCGTAAAGCATCCCTGCCAACAGCAGAGAAAGGCAAAGAGACACAGGAGATGATGGGTTTTTCCTTGTCAGCCTGAAGAATTCACAGGAATCAACATTTTTCCCAGCTGCCCAACAGCATCAGTGTACAGACATCACCATGCCTTGGAGGATCCTCAAAAACCTCCCTTTACAGTGAGCAGAGAAACTGGCATTTCTCTGGAAATGTCCACGATCCCCCTTGGCAGTGCAGCTGCAACTGCAATTTTACTTTGGGGAAGGTAAATACCAGTCTCATCTCTAAAAGCATCTTCACAAATTGCCTCAAGAAGGGGCTTTAACACAAGCACACACCCCCTCTGCCATGCTGTTAAATGCCAGCATGCAATCAGAGACTTACCTTCTCCACCCGGAAAGAGAATTGTCTGGCTGATATTTCTATTGAAGGATCAATAAACTTGCAGGTAATGGTTGTTTCTATTATTCTCTCCAACCTGCCAGTTGTCCCGATGACAGCTCCACACATCACATAATCCTGCACCTCCTGCATGCAAGAGTCACTTGTCACCAGTGGGTGGTGGCAAGGCATCCAGCAAATGCCCTGCATTGGCTCAGCACCCGCCTCCCACCACAGGCCCTATTTATTGTTGCCTCAGAGTTACAGTCACTGCCCCCTTTTCTTCCTGTGGTGCAGCTTATTGATTCTGCACTCAACTGTCTGTGACACTGCACCCCAATAACCACAAAAGGCACTTGTGAGAAACTCCCTCCCTTCACGTGGTTTGTGTTTTACTCCACGCTTACCCCAGAAAAACCACTTGGCACTTCTTTAATTCGCTTTCTTTATGGGCTCCTAGTCTAAATGTAACTTATTTCTCTGCCCTTCTTTGCTGATTAAGCATGCAACACTGTTTGCCTCAAAAGAGCAATATTTCCTTCTGCCCCTACTTTGGGATCAGCACTGGGTTTTGGTGGCTGTGGAATCACAATAAAGCCTTAGCTGGTCTGATGGTGGTCAGCAAGGAAAGCAACTGGTGCTGCCACAGGAACGTGTGACCTTAAAGCAGTTTCTTGAAGGCCCCTGCTCATTTCCCCAGGCAAATGCCAAGGGAGTGTGGAACAAGCCCACGGAGGGGATCTGATGGTTCCCCAGGCTCAGCCCTTGGTGGGGAACTCACCTGCAGGATGCGGGAGAAGCCTTGCAGCACCACGTCCGCAGACTCGCCTGGCTGCAGCTCCATCCACAGCGGCTGCAGCCCAAACACGGGTCTGGTACGTCTGGGGCCCTGGAAACCAACTCTGGCCTTGGGGCCATCGAGGGCTGAGACACTCTGGCCCTCCTCCTCAGGTGGGCTGTGACATCCCACACTCCAGAAGAGCCGATGGAAATGGTGGCCCCTGTTTGTTACTTTGAACCGATGAAGACATGGAAGGAGCCTAGAACAGAGGCCAGGATGGAAAATAGTAAGGGAGTAGCTATTTCCCTGGTCATCAGATTGCTCCCAGTGAGCAATCTGAGGTGTTAACAGCTCGGAGACTGTCTTCATTGCCAGCTCTTAATGTGGATCAGAAACAGTGTCTGATAAGCTGCCCTTCTGATGTCATTATAGCAAAGAGAAATACGTTTATAATGGTAATGCGGCATTTCCAAGCCAGGCTGACAAGACCTGGTGTTCTCTTCCAAAATGTTTGTTACTGTATTTTGTATTAATCTGCGCCCAAAGCTGTTATTGAATCTTTGAGATCCTGCACTTGGGGACCTTGTGTCTGGGGGTATGATTGCAGGCATTTTCAAAAGCTGACTCGGAGGTACTTTCTGGATGATCCCAGCAATCTGGTAAAAATTGTCTGCCTGCTCCAGGACAGGAAACCAGGGGAGCAGGGCCTCTCCAGTTCCTAGCAGCTTTGGTTCTGCACTGGTAGCCATTTTGCAATTAGAAACTGTTTTGAAGTGAACCTTGCAAACACTGCTGGCAGCCAAAAACCGAGTGAGGTCCTGGGCAGAGCCCGGCAGCAGCAGAGCCCACGAACAGCACGAGGAAGCGGCGGCAGCGGCGCTGCAGACCCCACACAAACCAGCAAGTTCCCATCTGCTCTGGAACTGCTCCGTGGGCTCCTGCCTTCCTGCTGGGGGTTCTCACCCTCCTGTCTCTTTGTTCCCGGGCCCCTGCTTGCCTGGGAGGCACCATTTCACAAGGGAAGGGTGTGATGCCATCTTCCCCTGGTCCCTCAGCCACACGGAGGGAACGCCTCATCCAGGCACCATTTCGGGAACCTTTTGTTCTGGGGGAGCCTGCGAGAGCTTTACTTGATCAAGTCAGGACATAAATGTATTAGAACTAAAGACAACTCAATGGCCATTTAGCAACTGGTTTCTCTTTCAGTGGCTTTTGAGGGTGTCTAACAACTCTCAACTGGCCATCACATGTTTCTAAAGGAATCTCTGCCTTCAGGGAAGGAGTCAGGGCTTTGAACACTGAAGATCTTTTCTGAAGAACTACAGCAAAATTGTTCCTTGTTGAGACAGGAGGAGAGGTGGGTGGGAGTGGAGAGATCTCCTACCTGAATTGGTATCCCAAGTTGAGCTCTGGTGCGAATGGTTCGTCTATGGCAATTGTGGTGCCGGTGCCCACAGCCACCAACTCCAAGGTAGTCAAAAGGCTGTTCCCAGTGAACAGCAGGATAGTGTCAGCAAAAAGCCCAGTGTCATCCAGGGTTGCTGTGATAGTCACAGGAACCTCACCCAGAGCAGGGATCACTCCTTCTCTGGGTTCAATAACATAGCACTGGGGTTTGCGAGCCTGTAGGATAAGCATAATATGCATTTAGGAAGGGAACCATACACCCTGGTCTCCTGTAGGATATAAGAAAAGAAAAGACTAAAGATAGGAGGATAAAAATCATAAAGGCTTAATTTCCCTAAATTTAAGCTACAGTATCAGGCAACAGCAGAGTTTGTACAACCTGTATTTTCCCCTCCTTTAACAGGCTCACCTAATTATCCCAGTCTTGCCCAACCCAAGGGATGCTTATCCTCAGGAGAGTGTTCCTTACCCAGTCTTTCTCTGGAATATGTGCCAAAGAAAACTGCTTTCTCTCTCCTGGCTTCCCACAAAGGCTCAAGGCCAGAGGAAGCCAGGACTGCTCAAATCCCACTCCAGAAACAACACAGCTGGACAGTCCTGTTCAGAGCCTGAAGAATATCTCTGCAAAACCAGTTGAGCAAAACCCCAGCATCAAACAGTTCTTTCTCAAGGGGCCATCAGAGCTCCTCAACATCCTCTGAAGGACTGAAGCCCTCACTTCCCACTGATCATCAGCTGTAGAGAGGTGCCCCAGTGCTGTCTGCTTTGGAAAAGTCACTTCTAAACAGTTATAGCAGAGCAGGAAAGCAGGAAGCAGGAAGAAAACTAGATGACATGTGACTAGAGCATGGCCCACTCTTCCCAAGAACTCTCATCATCTGGTTTCTCATGGACTCCATGGATTGGGCAAGAAGAGAGCTGCAAGTGCCCCGGGGAGGGAGGAAAGGCCTTGCACCAGCTCAGCTGCACAGACACAGCTCTGCAGGTCCGGCCCTGCTACGAGCATGTGAAACCCATCCTTTACATGCCAGCCCACCCAGCCAAGCTGCACTGCTCCCTGAAGAGGCTGAAAGCAGAATTGCACTGTGGAGTTAGAGAAAGCTGTCCTGGAAAAATCCCTCACTTTAAGGTTACATTTATCCCCCAACAGCTGGAAAAGCAGCAAGGGGAAAGTTCACGCCCCTCCTCCTTGGCCCGGGAGGCTTTGGCTGGACTCTCCCACACGGTGATGCTTTATCCACGGACTCAAACAAGTCCATAGTATCAGGTTTCAACCCATCCAGCACGAAGAACAAACCTCAAGTCCCTCGCAGATCTCCCCCTCCAGCAGACATCCCACCCAGCCCCAGCCCCAGCCTACAAGCCCTTCCTGGCTGCACCAGCCCTGCTCCCCCTGCCAGGGGAGCAGCCCCAGTTCCTTCTGCCTTTTGCAGCCTCCACATATTAAGCAGCCTTTCACTGCAGCTGGTCCCCAAAGATGCTCTTCAATGGCACATGTTGTGGTGTGAGTTTTCTTTAAGGATTTGCTCCTGCTCCTCCCTATGTTGTTGGTTCCTACCCAGCTGTCAATCTTCCCTAAGACCCACCCTTTGTTATAGAATGTTCTCTGTCCCTCCTCCTCCTGAATTGTCAATCCCACATTGTACCTGCCTCTTGTTATGGAATGCTCTTTGCCCTTCCCCTTGCCAAGCTGTCAATCCCTCCTTGTGCCAACCCCCTATTTGGAAATCCCCTTCAGAAACCCCTCATCTTCTAAGCCCCCTTGGTTTGTTTAAATTGCTCCCTCCCCCTTTGTTTCCTCACTGGTTAAAGTATTGTAAACCCTCCTTGTGCTCCTCCCCAATCTTCCCCCTATTGGTTGAGAGTTCGTACCCTCCCCTAGAACCTCCCCTGTACAAAAGTCCCTGCACAGCCAGTGTCTTTGTCTTTCACTCCTGGGCTGTCGTTGCAATAAAGTGCTTTGGGTTGCAGATGAAAGATCCCTCTCTTGTCTTTGCCTCTGTCCTCAGCGCTTCAATGATCGGTGTGCTGTAGAGAGCAAGCCCTGCTCTACTGCTACCCAGAGCAGTGCTGGTCAGGGAGCAGCCACTCTCGGCGTGGAGTCGGGAGCTTGCTGGGCAGCTCCAGCACTGGGTCAGGCAGAGATAATAGGCTGTGGGGTGCACAACCCCCACACATGTCTTTGTGTGCACAGCCCAGGTGGCTGGACCCACAGGAGGTGGGAAAATTGCCTCCCCATGAGCAGTCTGAGGACAGACCTCGCACCCTGCCTTCTGCTGTTAACAGCAGTTTGGCACAAAGCAAATGCATAGATGGAAGCCATAAGGAAATGTAGGGAAACCATAGGGAAATCCATGCTCTCTGGGGAGCAAAGGACCACAGGTTTCTCTTGATCTCAGAACTCCAAAAATGTGACACACACAGCTAAAGACCCTCCATAAAATTAAGGGAGAGCTTGTCAACACAATCCAGACTAATTTCTGCTCCAACATCTCTGCACCTGATTTCACTGAGGAGTGCCCCAGCTAAGACCACTCCAGAGCCAGGTTCCTCTTGCCTCGCTCAGATGGAATATTGGAGTATCTTGATATGGAAATCTTGCATATAAAAACCAAGTCACGGCTGCTACTGACCAGTCAATTTCCCTGGAAAACAGCCCCACAGATACTTACTATCTCTATTCTGAATTCTGTAGAGACAAGACCTCCGTTGATGAGAGTAAAAATTTGTGAATTAGGCTCTAGCACTGGGATCATGCCAAACTCTATCAGCTTTGGACTTGGGTAGATGTCTGCCAGCCGTCCAGTGCTCCGTAATTCTTGTCTCTGTTCCAGGAAGCAAGCAAGAAAGATTTCTTTTAAAAACCAAAACAAACCACAACAGGGAAACCTAAAAAAGCTTAAACAACTTGTCCTAGGTTTAATGTAAAGATGTGGCCAAAGAGATGTATTCTATCACCATCTGCTGAAACCAGGTGGGGCAGTGATTCTTATCTCTGTGGGAGATATCCTCTGCTAATGGGCCAACTGTTAAAAACCAGATGGGGCAATGTTCTTTATCTTTCCCACGACCCACCTTCCTCCAAGAACATACCTTCTGTTAATGGATCATTGAGTCCCATTTGCATGACTGATAAAATTACATCATCCCACTGGGAGATGCTCCACCCAGGGGGAGGTGCTAAGCCTTTCCTGCCTAGATAAAAACTGAGATTTGGAACACCAAGGCTGCCCTTACCCACTGGTTTCCAGAGGACAAGAGCTACCAGGATCACTGCTTTGAGAAGATCACTTCCTTCAGACTGCTATCACCACACTAACTAGCGGGGTGTCAGGTTGTATTCTGGCTCTGACAGTGGTACTTTGTTCTTTTGGTTCAGATGTTTGGTGCCATCCAGGGAATTTGGCATCATCATTTCCATATGTTTAAATCCTTGCAACTACTCTTCAAATGCCAGCTTTCTTTTCTTTTACAGAAAGCTCAAGGTTCCCAGATGTCTTCTGACATGGTCTTTTGTGCTCAGAGAGATGACATTTTAAAACAGATGTTTCCAAATTTAATAGATTTTAAAGATCAATTAACTAAAATTGTCCTCCACTCCAGCTTAAATGAACCACATTCTGTGTCAGACACTGAGATTATCACCTGTAAGGCATGAGCTGCTTATGCCTCCAATCCCTTCTGTCCTCCACAGCAGCCTGTGCCTCTTTTCCCCAGAAGAATCCCTGTACACTTGGCACCCTGCCAGGACGAGTTGCACAAAGGCACACATCTCCCCCTGCACTCACCCGTGGGTTTCTCTCATCCCCGAACACTCCGACAAGAACATCGGTGCGATGCTTGCCCAATCTTTGGACTTCGATTACAACTGGAATCTCTGCAACGCTGTGAGGCTGGACAATCCCACAGGGTTTGCGGCTGGAGTAGAACACAGGAGTGTCCTCCTTGTGTTTCTAGAAGGGACAGAATCAAATGCAATTTCAGAGGGACCTCTAAAGAAACTTGAAACTCCTTAATATCCACCATAACAGCATGTTACACACATTTTTAAAAATCCCCAGGACAAAGGTAAAAGGCACAAACAAGATGCAAGAATTGTAGGCTTAGCATTCTCAGGGGATCCTGCAAGGGGACTGCCAGCACAGGCATTGGTGTCTGTGGATGCAGCAGCTTTTCACAGCCCTCCAAGATCTCCCACAGGAAAACACCCTGAAGACTAGAACTTAGACTGTTTCCTCAGGAGGTTACCCTGCATCCTAAAGTTTACATTCAGGTAGGATCCTGTTCTCAGCAGATCTTTAAGACTGAATAGAAACCAGCAAGGTCTTATCCAAACCCTTTTTCCCCCTAATAATCTCCCCAACAATATTTGTGAGGAGGGGGTGGGTGCGATGCCAAACCTGGGGAATGAGCCCGTAGCAGCCAGGAAGGTCGGTGTTATTCACAACGAGGAACTTCCTCTCGTATGGCACCTTCAGGCGGCACTCGTCGTACAGCAGGACATGGGGGTACACTTGCAGCTCAGGAACGAGACATCTGGGCAGAGATGACCCCAGGGGAATCAGAGATACTGAGACAATGGAGAACGCTTGCCCTCGAAGATTGTTACAATGGAGCACAAGACATTTGTCACTGTCAAACAGACGTTTAACAGCCCTACAGTGATAAATTGCCTTCAAAGTCATCCCTCTCAAACACATCTTGTCAAGGAGGGGCAAACCCTGAGAGGCAGCACCCAGAGGCTGCCACGTGCCCCAGGCAGAGCACGTTGTCCCACAGCTGCCTCAGCCCCTCCTTCACCCAAGAAGGCTTGCAAGGACTCCTGTAACAGTCCCAGTGATCCATGAGCTCTGGGGGAGCCTTCCCAACAAGGATCAGTGCTCACTAAGGCTCAAGGAACACACAACTCCAGTGTCTCAGTAAAAATGACTCCCTTCTCTCCCATGCCACTGTTGCCCTGCCTGAGAACTCAGCTCTTTGCCCCAGCCTTGGAGGGCATGAGACACCACCTGCCCTACAGAGTGGGTGATCACCCCCTCCCAGTTCCTACAGCTCCCTTGGTCCTTCACTCCACACGTCCATGCATTGCCTGTCCCCAGTTGCACTTGCTTGACAAAACTGCAGCCAGGCACTGACTGGATGGCTCTGCCCAGGAGTGGGAACAGCACCAAGGAACTGCATCCCTCTTGTCACTAAACTGACATTACAGCAGCAGAGCAGCATGGAATTCTGCAGCAAGAACAACTTTTGGGTTAAGTCTGAGAACATTAAAGCTCAAAATGGGAAGCAGAGGGAAAGAGGAAAACTAGAGCTGACCTGCCACCTCAAGGGCTGTTTTCCCCTGGTAAGAGCTTGCCCTCACCACTCTCGCTATGAGCCACTTGCCCACTGTGACGTGCCCTCAGGAACAGAACCAGACCCTGACTCTCAGCAGGCTGCTCTGTGTGTCCCAAACCAGTGCAGGGTGGTTGCAACCCAGCACAACTCCACCTCTTGCAGGAAGGCAGAGAGAAGGCCCTTGGGAAATTTGTTCCCCCTCAAGCACAAAAAACAGGCAAATAAATTAGATCATTCCTGATCCCTTCAGAAAAAGCCCCAGGACCATGCTGGGCTGTGAGTAGGGGTGCTTTTCATCACAGGCTGCCTTCCAAGCACTGCTGTTCTCACATCCAGCTGGGCAGAACATGAGATCATTAAACAACACTTCTCCTTGGAAGCTGCAGCCAGCAAACTCTGGTCAAGGCAGTTTGCTGGGGGAGGCCAGGGAAGTGCTGGTACCTGGCTGTGATGGTCAGTGATGCCACTCCATTGCCAATACCCTCCAGGTCCACCAGCATTCTCCGGTAGAATTCCATCACGGTTTTGGGACACAGGGTCACCTGGTGGAAGAGGAGAGCAGTAAATTCTTCCTTACAAAAGTTCATTACCCACATGTGATATCCTCCAGTTCTTGTTTCATGGTAAGGAAAGGGAGGATTTTGCCTTAATTCTTCTGCTGGTCCACGTGTAGAGCACAGTCTTTCGGAGCAACAAAAGCCTTCTGGCAGTATCACATTTGTCAAACATCCCTTGCTATCAGGACATAGCTCAACTAAATTAAAACATTAGACTAAAGCTCTACACACCACTGTATTCAGATTCAGGGGCCAATTTTTCATCTGACTACAATGACATAAAAGCAGAGGAAATCTGCTGACTTGCACAGAATGAACTTTACAGAAGGAAGCTGAGGGCAAAGTGTGGCCCAGCAGCTTCTGGGCAGTTCATAGCTGCAGAGTTTTTTGTCTCCACTGGAAATCCCTGTAGTGAACACAAATCATATTGCTCCCCAGGAGGGGAGAAATGAGACCAAGAAGAAAAGCAAACTGCTTTATACAATGACATCTCTCTAAGAGCCACCCTCTGTCCTCATCCTTCCTCTGCCATTTGCAATTAGAGAAATGCCTCTCAAAACCACAAGGATGGCTTCAGTACTTGACCATCTGGTATGTGATCTTGGTGTATGATTTTGGAAACAAAGCAGTGCTCCTTGAGGAATATTCCGAGTAAGCCAGCTAACAGAGGCCTCAGGGCAGTGCAGATCTCACTGACACGATGCTCAAAGCTGGCAGCAGAGCTAAAGCCCTCCCACACTGCAGTGAAGCTTCAGCCCTGGTGCTGAGCGTGCATGGCTGGACTCTTCCCATACCTCGATATCCTGGTGTTCCCAGGGAAGGATGGTCCCTTGGCTGGGATTCATTGTAAACTCCCTTGGCTCCACATCAAAATGAATTCCGTCCCTCCAGGATGGGTCATTAGGCTTGCGTATTTGATCAAAGCAATTAACAGCAGGCTGTGTGCCATCGTCAGACATGCGGAGCTTGAACGTCAGGGGCACTGGGGAGGGGTTAGTGAGGCGACAGGTCTTGGTGTAGGGAAAGCCTAGGAAAAGGACACAAGTACCCATTTAGGCACCAGTAATGTCACAACTCCTGGTGTGAATATCCTGCTAGGATAAAAGTGTCATTGGAGTTCAGCTCTTTATTTTCTGAACTACAGCTCACCGAGAAGCTGCATGTGAAATGCATCGTCACTTAGTTCTCTTTGACACCGATTCCAGACTGCAGCCTTGAAAATGCCCACTCTTAGCCCTGCTGAACATTGCAAGCTTCTCTCTTTCTGATGGGGAGCAGCTCCCTCACCTGCCCCAAACCAGCACCAGTTCTTTCTCACTGATGAGTGTGCACCCAGACCCCCAGAGCATTTACTCTGAAAATTTAAGCTGTAAAATTCCCTGTTAAGTCTGCCAACACTCCCACCATTTTCGAGATATATAAACAGCGAGTCGTCATTGAGAGAAGCTACAGCAAAAGAAAGCAAGGGTGGAATCAGGAACTAGAACACGATGCAAAGCACCCTAATGCAGTTTCTCTCTGCAGGATCCTTAAGGCATCTCTTGGTTTGGGCCAAACAGACTGAGCACGTGACAGCTCAGAGCCCACTCAACTGGAGGCAAACCCGAGCCTTGCTTCCAGATTAGCAATTAGCAACCATGTCCCACCTCACCCAACCAACTGGGACATCACACCCATGCTGCTCACTGTGATTGCTGCCTGCAAGGGTTTACCCCACTGTAGCTCTGGGATTTGCTTTCCATACTGGAAAGTCAGAGGTACAGCCACACATGGTGCAGCGTGGAGGCCCAGGAGCCTGCCAGAGAGATAACAATCTCTGGGCCCTGGAAGGAAAGACGAGGAGTCGTCTAAAGGGCACTTAAGCCAGGGTGACAAAAAGGGTTTCTCCCCACAATGCCTTGCTCCTCTATGTTAATGTACCCCAGTTATGTCATCCCTAATGCCCTCCCCAGTTCTGGAAAGTTCTCCTTTCCCTCTTTACCCACTGGCCAAATTTGCCACAGTGTTCCACCCCCGTTTCCGTCTTGGTTGTCGCCCTTTGCCCCACCTTTGTACCGCCCCTGTGCTCTCAGCCCTTTGGACCCTCATGTTCTACTCTGCCCCCTCTTGCCTTGTACTTAAGCCTCGACCCTCTTTGTTCTGGCTCTTCTGCTCCTGGACCCCTTCAGTGTGTGGCTACAATCAACCTCCATCAGAACTCCATACAGAAGATCCCTCTCACCTGTTCTCCGTCAGCTCCTTTCTGCCAGTTGTGGCTGTGTGGACTCGGTGCGTGTTCGTGTGCCTGCCTGACCTTCTACTAAAGGCACTTTTCAGGAACATAGGGGCACTTTACCATCTAGCACACACTGCTACAGGGAGGATGTCCTGCAGAGCCCGGACACCAGCCACAACCTGCTCTGCAGTGGACATCTGGCTTGTGGGGAGGAAACTCCTCCCCAGGCCTGCTCACCAAGAGTCATTTGAACAGATGGAGGGGAAAACAACTGCAGGTACTGCAAGCCCAGAGCTTGTCTGTGCCCATCAACAGTGATTACTGCCAGCTCCAGCAGTGACTCCAGCAGGGAGGCAAGAGAGACACAAGAAGGACAAGCACGGATGTCAAAACCTCAAATGAGACTGAGGTCACCACATGCAGACAACAATCAACAGTTTAAAAGAAGCAAAGATACAACAGCTGCCTTCACCTGAAGACACCTTAGGAATGAAACTGGATTAAGCAGGATGAATCTCCTATTACAGAGCAGTATTTATACCTGTTACCTTTCTTGTTTCATTTATTCAAAAGGCACCTTAACGAGTGCCTCAGTGGTGATGCAGGGTGAGGAAGAAGCAGCTCAGGAAAGGCGATTAGTTTTCTTTGAAAGTTCATGAACTTCATTGTTATGGGTTTAGGCTTCGTAGTGAATTTTCCCCTTGGTCTGGGAAGGGGGATAGGGGTTGGAGGGGGTTCTGGCTGTGGGGGTGTGCTTTTCTGTTCAGGGTTTTTTGGGAGTTATGGCATGATGCCATGGGTGGTTGTGAAGTTGGACCTGAGGTTTTGCAGGGAGTGCACCTTTCCTTCCTTCTGCTCGGGGATGGGGAAACTCGGCCGCGTGGTGCTGCGGGAGGGAGGTTGTGTGCCTGGCCCTGGCACTTCACTGGGCTGCAGCTCAGCACCATGACTGAACCTGCCTGCCTTCCCCACTTCTGCCTGCTGCTGTGTGGCACTGCTGATTTCCCCTGCTGCCCATGAGTTTGCAGAAGGAGCAATTTCCCTTCCTTCTTTCCTTCCTCCCTGCCGGTGCCAGCTGGGAGGGAATCACTGCCAGAGCCCACAGCTCCTCCTGCCTGTGATCATAACTGCACTAAAGGGGAAAAACAGTACTTGGCAGGTTGGAAACTTCTGTTATTGCCTTGTTGTTTTGCTGTCCTGATATATTCTAGTAAAGAACTGTTATTCCTTTTCTGTATTTTTGCCTGGAACACCTGTAATTTCGAAGGTACAATAATTTGGAGGGAGGGGGTCATCTTTCCATCCCAGCAAGATTCTCATCTTTCTCAGCAGACATCTGTCTTTTAAACCAGGACAGAGACACCAGAAAATACTGCCTTTCTATTCCTTGGTACTATTTGATCTCACAATGGCAAAGTGCTACCTGAGGCACCAGCAGCCCTGGAGTTCACACCTCGAAGAGGCTGCTGTGGCAGAACATGAGTGATGGATGCCTTCATGTTCAAACGGTCCATTTTGAGACACACAGATCCCTCACGCTGTGTCCAAGCCCAGGGAACACTCACCAAAGGAAATGTCACCGAAGTCGATCTCCTCGATGTCAAAGTGTACACTCGGTCTAGTGACAAACCCCCTGCGATGAGGAGGAGAGGAGAAAATGGTTTGGTTAAAGGGAATTGCAAAGCGTCCAGCTGTCGTGGCTTGGGGGCATAAAACCTGGTCAGGGGCACTGTGGGTTTCAAATCAACACACCACCATGTGCTCAGCACAGTGTCCATGTGGACAGGAGGCAGCTAAAGCCCAGTGGCAAGCAGCCAGCAGCCACTGATGGGGCTTTGGGCACAGGGCAGGCAGGAAAAGCCCCCGAGCTGCTGGTGGTCCCATGAAGGACCCTGAACACACACCCAGACATGGCTCCATGCCTCAGTTTCCTCATCTGGAATGTGATGGACATAAAGGTGTCCCCACAAACTTCTGTAACCAGCCTTTCCAGCCACAGGTTCCCTGCTTTGCTACTTCCTAGCTGTAACTGCTGTTCCCATGGAGGAGCTTTCTCAGGAGATTTTGACCCACACAATCATTACAGACAGAGTTTTGAGACATGAAGCCAAGGGAGCCTCAAACATTTTCTGAAAACAGTAGCAACAGCTCTACACAGTCAAGAGATGAATCCTAGAGTAAAGTAAGGAGGCTCCAGAGCCGGCACTGGGGCTGTACCATTTCAGCTCTGGAGTGGCAAGAGCAGGCAAGGAGAAACACACTCTAAGGTTACAGTGAGAAGTTCCTCCCTCCCTCAATCCCTTTGCAGGCACATGTCAATATCTTAAGTTCTATTGGTTTGTACAGTTCTTCCGCCCCTGTTCACCTTATTTGTGTTCCTCCTAGAATGTTCTCCCTTCTCCTGATCCCTAGTGGTCCTGATTTGCTGCAGTGCTCCACCCCTGTTATCCTCTTGGTTTCCCTGGTTGGCTCCCCTCCTCTGCACCACTTTTCCCTGTCCCTATTGGCCCTTCACCCTCAGACCTGCCTCTCCTATTAAACCTCATTGAACCTTGTGCCATCGACCCAGTTTTGTCTTTGTTCCTGGACTCCCTCTGAGACCCAATAAACCTCCCCTCAGATTTCCATACAAAGACCTGGCCTTCGCCTGTTTTGTCAGCCAGATTTTGTTTTTGGCAAGTGTGCTCTGGGCTCTGAAAGCACAGGTCGGTCTCAGAGGAACCCATTGAAGCACACTGCTTCAGGAAAGGACCAGCTTGTCACCAGTGCACCAGCTGGCACAGCCAAGAGCAGTAGGACATGGATGTCCTGAATCTACCGCACCACCTCACCTGTCCTTGAACTCAGCAGACAGGCTCCAAAACTCACCAACAGCCACTGAAATCAGCACTTGAAGCACAACACTCACGAGTTTATTTCATGGTTGATGCCAGTCAATGCCCACTCTGCTTTTTGGTTAAAAATCAGGACCAATGAACTCTGCCTTCTGTTGTGTTCACAGGGCTGCCACTGGCTCTGCTCTACACATCTCAACAAGAGACACCTGCCCTTGCTCAAGGACAAAGCTGCTTATGCAATAACATCCCATGACCAGTTTGGGGGAGGGACAGAGGAGAATCAATTATCTGATGGTGGAAGGTTCCCTCTTGATTTCCAAAAGAAAAAAGCAGTACTTTTCCTCCAAAAACAAAGCCAGCATAATTGTTTCTCTACTATGGGCAGACCTACTCACCACTTTTCTCTTGCTAAGCAATAACTTCCGTGTTCTTTTTTCTCCATCTGCCTTATCTCTTATGTATAATCGAGTGCAGATTGCTTTCATTTCTTTACTGCCTTGATCCAGGGCCTCCCAACAGCAACAGCCTAGCTCCAAATCTCCAGTGCAGCCAGCATCAGCTTTCCTGCTTACACTACATCATCCTACCAGCACATGGCTCAGGCTAGCAGGGACAAACCCTTGTGCTGCTGTAGTCCTGAGGACTGAGTTCTGCCTCACCTATTATCACCCCTTCTCCCTTTTGCTGGGCCAGGATTATCTCTTGCAATGGCACCAGCCCACAGGATCAGCCCTTTCCTGGCTGTGGCAAGCAGGTACCAGAGCAGTCTCTGCACAGGAGTTGGGAGCACAGCTTGTCCCCCACAGCATGGCCATGAGAAGTGAGGAGAGGCTGCTGCTGCCCATTTGGGATGGATTATTCAGGGAGGTTTTTAAAAGCACTGCTGCTGGTGCCAAATCACCCAGGCTGGCCATCTCCAAAGTCCTGGGGGCCTTGCTGGGTGTTCAGGTGGGACGTCCCAGAGCATCTACTGCCCAAAGCTGATCCATCCTACTGCCTGCTATGGCCCAAGGCAGAGGGAGATCCCTGCAGGGAAGTGTCCTTCCAGCTCCCAGGTACCACACAGGAGAGGAGGAACCAGCCGCCACCCCCCCCGCCCCGCCCCACTAAGGCAATGCCAGGATCAGAGCAGAGATTAAGATCTCAGGCAGCACCTTTTTTCTCTTCTTGAGCCCAAAATGAGGTAGGTGGGGGATGTCCCAGAGACAGCTACAGATGTGCCCAGCAAACTCCCAGAGTCCTTACTTGATTGTCAGGATTGCAGACGTAGGAGATCCAGCCACAATGAACTGGAATTGTTCCTCAAAGCTCCCCAGTATGTTGGCATTGAAGGAGATCTGGATGGTCTGGATCCCACCTGGTGCAATGGTGCCCTTCTCAGGTGCAAATTTGAAGCAGTAGCCCACATTTGCAGTTGTATGGATATAGGTGAAGGGAGCATCAATAGCTGCTTGGTTAATCAGTTTCACCTACAGCAGCAAGAAAGCAAAATGGAAATACATGTGGAATCTTCCTTTCTTGGGAATTATTGCTTAATGACACAATTATCACCCAGAAAAGGCAGAAGATGCTTTGTGCTCCTGAGTGGCAGAAGTCAGAAAAATACAACAGGACAAGTTCTGCCTTTAGGTTTTCATGCAAAGCACTGGTAACTCCACATAACCAGAGTCACCCTGGGGTTATCCCATGGACACAGAGCAGTCCACCTCTGATCAGCATCAGCAAGCCCATTCAGACCTGGCCCTGAGAGCAACATGGGGTTATTGCAGCTGCACAGTGAATCACCACAGAGCTGCTGCTGCCCAAGTTAGCACAGCTCCAGCAGTACCACCTACTCTTTCACCTTTTCCCTTGTCATGAAAACAACACAATGATAATGAGGCATCAGCATCAAAATGTATAGACAGCACCATCTTTTGATAAGAAGACTCAGCATGTCTTTCCCTTCCACAGCCAAGCTCTTGAAAATGTCTGGCATGATGTAGTGCCTCATTTTTTACCTCAGTTGTTCTCTATTTTTTTTTCCTTCTGAAACTTGACACTATTGTGGGGGAGGAAAAAATGTAGAAAAATCCTTTGCTTTATTTCCAAGAACACTCTTCTCTATTTCTAGAGTCAGAGTTGCACCACAGCTGAAGTGTGGTGAGGGACTGGTCAGCAAGGGAAGAACTCCCAAGCCCTTTGCAAGGGCCAGTACTGAGCCAGGAGGCTGGATGGCTTTCCTGTGACTTCCAGGAAGAGGCAGGAGACACTTGACTGAAAATTGTTTGCCATGGACTGAAGCTACTGACTGTAGCCAGTTTGTTCCAGCTGCTTCTGAACAGCTCAGTACAAAGGTGCCTTGTGTCTGGAGCTGCCACAAAAGCCTCTGAACGTGCAGCTTTTTGACCCAGGGTTGGTTTCATATGCCAAGGGGTTGTTCTGCAGGAAGCCTCCCAGCTGATCCCCAAGGAAGGCTGCCCAAAAGCAGGGATTGGGGTTTCATGAACAACAGACACACCTTCCTGACTCCCCCAGATTTGACCAGTACATCAAACATCCCCTGCTCACAACTGCCCAGGTTGCCAGGAATTCCACAAGTCCACCAGGCTTGCTGCTGCCTCAGGAGCCATCAGGATCCATCCCAAGCCCTGCTGCTCACCTCATAGACGTAGGGAGTGTTGAGTAAAATGTTCCCAAGGTTGAGTGTACGATTGCTGAGTTCAACCAAGGGTCCTTGGCCTTCCCCTCTGAGGCGCAGGGGCAGCCTGCTCTCACAGCCTGGGGAGAGATGTGCATTTCAGTACAATAATTCCCTCTCTTCTACTGGATTTTCCAGGCTGCCTCAATGCTAGTCCCTGACTCTGAGATAGATGCAACCAGCTCCTGATGCTGCAGGAGAAGATATGGACCCTTCTCTTCCCTCAGGAGATATCCCTTAAAGCTAACCCATGCCTTGGCTGCTTTCCAATTTTAGCCAATAGTCTGCTGAGTTTAAAACATCTCTGATGCCTTGGAGTTACAGACTGAGAAGTAATAGGCAAAATTGAAGGAAAGAAAATTTAGGTTAGATATAAGGAAGAAATTTTTTACTGTGAGGGTGGTGAGACATTGGAGCGGGTTCCCAGGGGAGCTGTGGAGGTTCCAGCCCTGAAGTGTTCAAAGCCAGGCTGGATGGGGCTTGGAGCTACCTGGTCTAGTGGGAAGTGTCCCTGCCCATGGCAGGGGCCTTGGCACTAGATGATCTTTAAGGTCCATTCCATCCTTTACATACCATGATTCTGTGGTTTCCTTCCTATGCACTTACAGGAGCTTTGAAATCCATTCACCGATGGCACAAAGCTCATAAAAGAGTTTGGCAATTGCCAGACTACCTGGCCCAGTAGCACAGACTTTGTTGGCACAGTCTCAATTTCTGACACCCAGCACTGTGTTCTGTTTCCACAGACAGAGCTGCAAGGTGACAATTCCCACACAGGGAGAGAAGGAGGTGCTGGCCAAGGGTGGTCCTTCCACAAACACCCTGGGCTCAGTGGGGCTCAGCCACCTCTGGTCTGGTGGTGTCTGGGCAGAGGGATGTGATCCAGGGTCAGGGAGCACATTTCTAACTCAGCTCCCACCACCTGATGATGGATCCATGTCAAATGGACCCATCCTGGAGGTCAGTGGTCTAGAGGGGCTTAGTGCTGGTTCACTGAAGCTGTTCTGCTCTGTAGCTCTTTGGCCTTTGTGGAAATGCTGGCAAAGTCATGGATGAAAACTTCTCCCTGCACTGCCTGGCTTGTTCTGGGATCAGTAATCCAGACACAGGTGTTCTGAGCCCTGGCCTTGCATGAGAGATTCCCTGGAAGCTGCAGGGCCAGTGGGGATGTGCCAGCACTGCCCTGCTGAGCAGGGACTCTTCCCAGCAGTTACAGGGGAGCCCAGTGGGCTCAGGCTTGCACCATGGCTTCACTGTGGGTGAGAGAAGCAGGGCAAAGCTGTACCTGAGATGTCGCAGTAAGCCACACTTCGATACTCTAGTTCTTCTAGGGGTTTAAAGGTCACCTTGATTTTGGCACAACGATTAGGCCCAATCTCTCCCTCCTAAAACAGAAAGAGACAGCAGAACATTAATCTTCAAACTTCACATTTCTTGTTTTTAACCACAGTCCTGTAAGCCTTTATTTAGAGCGTCAATGATGAGTGAACAACACAAGGAGCCCAAGGAAACACTCCAAAGCCAGCTCAACACACTGCTGGAAGCTCTTAATGCTCAGCTGGTCAGCTCCCATTCTCCACAACATTCCTACTGCTCTGACACAAGCTCTTGGTCACATCATGCTGCTGTCAGTTACAGTGGGATGGAACTGCCATTGTGCACTGGTGGCTCTTGTCAAGAAGAGAATGTGATCCCTTTCCTTGGAAATAAAAATATTAGTTTAACCTGTTTTGAAAGAAAGCAGAGATTGGGATTATTCTAGGGTTTACTCCAAGATGAGAAGGGATTTTGCACTGTGCAGACACCATCATCTCTCACAATGCCAAAATTCAGAATCAGGGCTCTGGAGGACGTGGGGGTTTGCTTTCATAAACAGCAGAGGAAAAGGTTTTCTGTCCCTGTGTGCAAGAGAACTCAAAAGGCCCATTTAAACCTTCCACCCTTGTGTCCAGGCTCACAGATGACACTGGAAGGGAGACTCAGAAATAGTGCAAGTCATGGTTACAGGAAGGGATTGGCATTTCTTAACCTTGGGCTGAATTTGGCCTCCTTTTCCCAGTGAACCACTGCATGCTTCAGGTCAATATGTGACCTGGCAGTGCTCCAACACCCTCTGCTAAACCCCACACACCACGTGCCAGGGGAGCACCTGCCTACACTAACTGGTTCCTGTGGACACTGCAAGGACACACACAGAGTGCCCTTGAGCTCGAGCCCTGGCAGCAGAGCTCGGCTCTGTCAGGCTCCCAGTCCTGCCTTGAGCCTGCAGGGCAGAAATGCTTTTAGCAGCGAGCTCTGCAGCCACACCAGAAACTTGATGTCTTCCCTCTCAGCACATGGAGCCAGCTGAGGATCTGCTGAGTGACCACAGCCGGGAGGGTGGGAGGGAGGAGGAGGAGGAGGAGGAGGAGGAGGAGGAGGAAGAGGATGAGGTTCTCAGCTATCACTTACCATTGGCTCAATGGAAAAAATGTCATCGGAGAACAGCATGGGGTCTTCTTGCACCTTTGCCATCTCCTGCTCTATATTTTCCTCCCCAATGGAGGTTTTCAGCGGCGCCTCGTTCAGTGGCTGCAGCAAGTAGCACTGCCTGCAGCCACAGGGAGAGACAAAGGCAACAGATCATTTAATAAGCCACATATTTGCAGAGAGAAGTGGGAGTGCAGGAGAGCAAAGCACTTGGGGAGGAGCAGCAGCAGCTCCCCAGCAAGTGCTGACCCCAAGCCCTGGGGATCCAAATGGATCAGAGGATAACTTGTTCACTGGCACAGCAAATAGTTTTCCTCCATGCTTGGAAGCTCAGGAGAGTTTTGGAAAGCCAGCATCCCTCAAAAGAACCTCCTGGCTCAAAGCCTCTGCTAAAACTGAGGGAGAATCCACCAGCCACCTCAACTGGCTTTTGCTACCACTGAGCTGCTTCGGGGAGGCAGATGAAGATCACGGAGCACCCACTGCAGGACTTCCCTGGGAAGGGGAGACAAAGCTGGTCTGCAGCTATGTGTTAGCAGCATCACTCTTTGTTTCTTCCATTTCAGACCTGCCCTGTTCCCTACTCTGTCTTTCACAAGAGAATCTGAGAGCACTTCCAAAGGAAAACAATTAATTCAGACATCACATCCCTTCAGTGACATTCAAGGTTTTAGATGGATGAAAACAGGCTCTGGGAGGGGGAGGGACTTTGTTGTGTGGGAGGAAGACAGCAAACTCCAAGAGAGACCTTTTCATGATGCAGAGCTTTTGGGATCCCATCCCAGTACATGGTAGTAGAATGTCGTGAGAGGGAAAGGATCCTGCACTATCTCCTCTCATTAAAAAGTTCTCTCTGCTCTGAGATCTCAAAAGCTTCTGTGACAGCAGGACAGTGGCCTTGGAGTTAAAACCATCCCTAAGACTCGAAGTAAGGAAGAACAAAATGTCCTGGTGACAGTCTAACTGGTAGGAAGACAGATGTAATTGGGAAAAAACCACAAAACCAAAACCAGTACGAAGTTTTCCTTGGGGAAACCTAGTTCCTTCTGAGGGGAAAATGGATCATCTGGAGTACAGGCTGAGCCAGCCATGTGGAAAAAACTGGAAAGAAACATCCCAGGGAAGTAGCCAGAGAAGGTAATGGGATTTTCATTTAACACAGAGACCTTGTATGGAAGTCAGCCACTGTGTAAGTAGATAGAGAACAATGGAAAACCAAGAAGCCCAGGGCACTAAAGGACCCTCTTGCCACCATTCAAGTGGGCGAGGGTCGATCTCCTGCTCCTTTGCAGACGATTTAAAATGGCTCTGGGGAGTGCGAGCAACCTGGCCCGAAGGAAACAGGAGCTTCCCGTGGCAATTGGGCACAGCAGCTTTGGCACAGCAGGTTTTGGCACAGCAGGTTTTGGACAGCAGGTTTGGAATAGCAGGTTTGGGATAGCAGTTTGCACGGCGTTTTTTCAGTTTTTGTGCGGCAGGTTTGGGACGGCAGTTTTGGGCAGAGCAGTTTTGGGATGGCAGTTTTGGGATGGCAGTTTTCACACTGCAGTTTTGTCATGGTGGTTTTCACATGGCAGTTTTGGTATGCCAGTTTTGGCATGGTAGTTTTCACACAGCAGTTTTGGCACAGCAGTTTGCGCGGCATTTTTTCAGGTTTTGCACAGCAGTTTGTGCAAGCAGGCTGAGAAGAAAGGGTGCAGCCACCCACCCTCCTTGTGTAGTGCGTTGTGTCTTTTAGCTGGTTGTGAGGTGATTGCCTTTTTTTTCTTTCTTTTTTATTTCTGCTTTTTTCTTTTTATTCCCCAGCAATGGTTTACAAGTGATCAAAAGCCATTGCTGCTGCTGCCAGCAAGAGTGTACTAACTCAACTCAACCAGAACCCCCCAGGAAGGACACAGCTGTCCTGGCCCCTGGCTGCAGGGAGGGTCTGAGCCTGGTGTTAATATCAGAGAATAGTGCAAAGACACCTGCGTGCAGTGTGAGCAGGTGAATGATCTGCTCTGTCTGGTGCAGAGCTTAAGGAAGAAGTGCAAAGGCTGAGGAGCATTAGGGAGAGCAAAACGGAAATTAACTGGTGGAGTGACACCCTTCCAACCCTGAGGGAAGCTCAGCAAGAGTCAGAGGAGCCCTGCCCTTCTTGTGATCAGGCAGAAGGAGAAGACCTAGGAGACAGTGGGGAATGGAAATGGATCTCTACTGGGGAGGTAATAAAATTCCATCCTGACCCCCATCACCTTCCCAGGTGCCCTGACAGAATAGGTATGAGGCCCTGGATCCAGATGACACTAAAGAAAAATTCTGTCTGGAGAGTCTCCCAGTTGCACTTTGTCTGTCAGACAGATCACAGCCTCAAGTATTAAGAAGAAAAGAAGGGTAGTGGTAGTAGGGGGCTCCCTCTGGGGAACTGAGGGCCCTGTATATTGACCGGATCCGTTCCACAGGGAAGTCTGCTGCCTCCCTGGGATCCAGGTACTGGATATCACCAGGAGATTCCCTAATAACTAATGAACTTCATCTCTTCACCACTGTCTGGGGTACAGTGACCATGAGTTCTCAATATTTGGTGAAACAAGGAGGGGCATCAACAAAACTTCCACTCTGGACTTCTGGAGGGCAAACTTCAGCCTGTTCAAGAGACTGGTTTGGAGAGCATCTTGGGAAACAGCCCTTAAAAACCAAGGGGTCCAGGAAAGATGGACATACTTCAAGAAAGAAGTCTAGAAGGCAAAGGAACAGACTGTCCCTGTGTGCTGAAAGATGAGCTGACAGGGAAGACAACCAGCCTGAAAGGGCAAGGAGCTTTTCAAGGAACTAAGGGGAAAAAAAAAGGGGGTATCACCTTTGGAAAGAGGGGCTGGCAAGTCAGGACATGTTTAAGGATGTTGTCAGGTCATGTAGGAAGAAGATTAGAGAGGCAAAAGCCCAATTAGAACTTGAGGAAATCCAGTCATTTCCCAAAATGCCATCCTTGGTTGGAATATGGACCTGGAATGCTAAGTGCTGAGCTCCTGAAGCCCAGGACACAGAGCCTAGTGCCAGGCATGGTTTACTTGGCCTAAACCATTCAAAAGCACCAACACCCCCCTGAGGCCATACGTTAGTTTTAGTCTTGGGCCATGTATCTCGCTGAAATGCATCTTTCAAACCAACCTCCTCTTCTCTTCAGCCTCATCTTCCTCAGTACGAAAAGCCTTCCACTGGAAGTGGGCTGTGATGTTACTCCTGTTTCTGATGAACATGGTTGTGTAGTTTGACATGGTGATGAAAGTCTTCCCAAGCTTCACGGAATTTGTGCTCAACTCAACGGCAACATCTACAGCTTCTCCGTGAAGGTTTGTGTGGATTCTTCTTCCACCTGGAACAAAGCAAAGAGAGTCTTTGCTCAGCTCAGTTGCTGATGGAAGCACAAGGAACAGAGCAAACCACAGGTTGCACAAGAAAGTGTCACAGCTTTTAGCTGAATGAGCAGTTCTGTGGATCACTACATTTATCACATCCTGACAGCTCTGCGTGTACAGCGTGAGGATGTCCTGGGCACCTCCTTAAACATCTTATTTCTGAGTGTGCCTGTAGAGATCTGGCCCCAAGGTGTCAGTAGGTACAGTGAGACTGGTCAGATGTGCTCAGGTGAGCCACTCAGATCACTGGGATTTCTGCATCAAAGTCCTTCAGGTGCAGTGAGGAGCCCTGTTCAGTCCTGGCTTGCCCAGGCTCTCCCCTGGGCATCCCACGAGACTCCTGTCTCTCCTGATCCCTTGGATCCCTTGTTGCTGACAAGCAAATATGCCTGGGGGCATGTGGGCAGAAAAAGGAGGCCCAGAGGAACAAGTGAAGTGACAGCCCACAGCAGGGGGGACACAGGCAAGGAACACAACCAGTTGGCTCTGCAATATGACAAACCTCTACAAAATGAACACCAGGAAAATCCTCATCATCTCCCTGTCCAAACCCACAGCCACATCAGTCTTGAAATATTTTATATTGTTCTGATCTCGAACACCAAGCTGGAGCATTTAAAATTAAATAAAAAGGGGACAAAGGAAATATTAATAAGTACAGAGAAGCTTCCATATGAAGATTGAATGGATTCCTCAGTCTAGAAATCAAATGGGAGATAGATGTGAGAGATTTGCAACAGCATGAACAGTGTGGGAAATGGGGAGGAGGGAAAATTTGTCTTGATTTGTCACCAAACAGGAACTCAAGGGCCTGAAAATGTTATTAAACAGAAACTCCATATATGTGTAGAGGGCAACATAGAAAAAGGGTCTGTGACAGGCCAATGGAGAAGCAGCATACAGGACAGAGGTGTGCAAGAAATACATTGCATTGGAGAGAGTCTGCTGGAGACCTCACACCTCACAAACAGCAATAAAATGAAACTTCAGCCAGGCATAGCCACACGATAGTGGAGAATCAGGGCTCCTCCTTCCTCCACTCAGCAACTCCCAGCAAAACAGGATTCCAAAAATCTTAGCCCTGTTAGTTAGAGGGGATCCACTTTATCAGCCCCCAAACACCAACGAGTTCTCAGTTTTCTTTGGGGTAAAGCTGTAACAGGGGAGGTACACCTCAAGGGAACTGAGGGGGGTGGGACAACAGGGAGTGATGGTGCAGAACTGTCCTGTGCCCCGTGCAGTGGCCAGCACTCACCTGTGTTGCAGCACACTGCCAGGGACCCAGAATGGTCACCAGTTGTCAGCGGGTGAAATCCCACTGTCACCTGCATGGTGTCACCAACGCCCAGAGTTCCGCTGGCTGGAACCACGGAGAAAGGACTGCAACACAAAGACAGGGATCAGGACTCAGGGGGACATCTGGGCATAATTCTTCTTCTGCAGTGCAGGTCACTTCAGCTCCCTTGGGCAAGCAGGGAGCAAACAGATCACAGTCAACAGAAGACAGACAGAACAGACAGGATCAGAAACAGCTACTGACCCACTTCTGAGGAGATCCAGCTCTCAGAAGATCCTGTGGGATAAAATGACCCATCTCCCCCATACTCTGCATCCAGCAAGATCCTTGCATCTCTCTGCAAGGAGACTCAAGGCTCCAACTGCCAGCAATCCCATCAGAGAATGGTTTGTGAAGAGCACAGAGAGAGTTAAGAGTTATCTGCATGCACAACTCGACACTGACTGCCTCAGGAACTTCCCTTTTGCTGCTGCCTATAAACCTCATTTCAAGAGATGCAAATGTTAGGGCACTACCTGTCCTGTGAGATTACAGCCTAGGAATCAGACAGGGAGAAGGAACTTTGCCTTGAAGACCAAGAAATAATGAGTGTCGAATTTACAGTGTGGTTCTTTGCTTTATTTTACCTTGATAGCATCCTGATTTAGCCTAAAAAGGGCAAATTTTATCAGCATTTCAGTGAAAGCTGCTCTAAGCAAAGGAGCAATCAAAACTCTGAAAGAGTGCAAATGACTTGCTCCCACATCTGCCCCAGGGTGATGCCAGGACTTGTGCAGGTCTCTGCTGGGGCTTGGGGTGGGCAAGGCACAGGATTTTTTTCTTATTCTTTTGCCAGAAGTTTCACCAGAACAGAGAAGCTGCCAGTTAAGGGAATCCCTCCACACTTCAGCACTACCTTCCATCCCATCCCATCCCATCCCATCCCATCCCATCCCATCCCATCCCATCCCATCCCATCCCATCCCATCCCATCCCATCCCATCCCATCCCATCCCATCCCATCCCATCCCATCCCATCCCCTTTCCACTCCTGCCCCATGTTACATACTCCTGCCCTCAGATGGCAGGCTGGGAAAAGCAATCCTGGGGGTGACTTCAGGGATTGCCTGAGAAAGAACCCATCTTCTTATTTTCAAATTGTCTGGAGAAGAGGATCCAGCCAAGGTCAGGACTCAATTGTCAGGACTGAAAAACTGAGTGCAAATAAGCCCCTGCATGTCCTGCATGCCACCCCGGCCTGTACCCACCAGCCTCCTCTGGTACTGCTGTAGCAGTCATCTCTCACATAGACCTGGCTCCCCAAGACCCAAGGACACAAGCTCTACAGTTAAACTTAACTCCTCTGAATTTCAGCCAACATCACTAAGCTCTTCCCTGAGCCCATAGGTAGAAGAGCTGTGAAGGAGACATCCCTGACACTATAATAACCAAATGAAAACCTCTACCAAGAGATGGGGCTGGCAGGCTAAATTTTGGCCCTTTAGCTGTTAATTGTGAGCTGTTCCTTAAGATAGTTCTCATCCTGTTAGATCTACCCTTCCAGTGAATCACTACTGCATCTGACAGGTAGAAAAGATAAGGTATGGAGGGGATTTTAATAGGTTGTTTTCTTCTGCTTTTTAACTAGGTCCATTTATATGTTGGTTTTCTTGTATGGCATCTAAAGACAGGTCCAGATCTCCCAATGGAACCTGGCAGTCCCCAGACACTGGGCTTGCTTTGAGCACTGTCTGCTCAGATGATTTCCAGAGGTCCCCTCCAGCAAAAGTCATTCTATACTTCTATCTTCTAAATCAGTCCAATTGCTTTTCACATATTCACTAAGTGTCTCATATTTCCTATACACCTGTGCATACACCTATGGGCATGTGGTATATTGATAGGCATTAGAGGAGCTCACCCTTTATGAAAACTCCCATTGAAGAATTCATGATCTTTCACCAAACATTTTACACAAACCAAAATGAAGAACCAGCAGAAATACAGGAACTTCAGAGTATTTAAAAAGAAATCTCAAAGAAAGGGGGCAAGACTTTATTCAGATTTAAATCACCTGTTTGAAATTTTAAACTGGCTTTCAAAGGTTTGTCATAGAACAGAAGAGGTGACTGATGCCCTCAGCTGACAAGGGAAATCAGATCAGCTTTAAGTAACAGGAACTGCACCAGCTGCCCACAACACAGCTCATGTTGGGCATCTGATGCAGGGATCACTGGAAAGCCAAGCGCCTGTGGCCTCTCAGAGAATGGGTCTGTTTGGCTGACAGTGGTGAGTAACCATTTCAGAAGCTGCTTGTGCCCAGGAGGGTGCAAGCCAGCTACCAACATGTTCCAGCACCCTCCAGGAAATCTGGGAGAGAGAAAGCTCAAAGGCTGCATCCTGCATAAACCATGAGAAGCAACAGCAAAGCCCACATGTCCTGCCCATTTCCAGCCGGGGCTGCAGGGCAGCAGCTCCCATGCTCTGCTTCTTTTGTTGCCCTTACCAGCTCTGCTATCACCCAAAGGAGTTCTGCACAAGGACAGATGAGCTGCCTCACCTCTGGGTGCTCATCTGGAAATGAGCTTCCAGGCTCCCGACGTTGCGAAGCAGCACAGTTTTCTGGGTGCTGTACTTGACCGGGCACTGCGAGAAGTCCAGCTGCTCAGGGAACTCCAGGATGGCTCGGGCTGCAATGGCCCGAATGGGCACAACCACCTGTTCCCTTGGAGTGAGGCAGACGAGCTGGTGGGAATAATTCTGCAGGAAAACAAACTAGCTCAGCACAGGGCATTTAGTGCCATCCCCATGGCAGAAAAAAACCTATTTCCTGTAACACTTCAAGGGCATTAATTTATCTATTCCACCCCAAAATGAACACTAAGTTCTACTAATATGTCACATTTTAAAGGCACCAGTGCACTTTGCAAAACCTGTCTCAGTGCCATTGACCTGTCTCTTGTGTCACTTGGGTCGTACAGAGAACTGCCCTAGGCCACCGCAATTTTTACTCTAAATTTTAATGATGTTAAATAATTCCTAAGTCACTTCTAAGGAACATGGAGCTGGGGAATACAGGACATTCCTCTTTAGGTTTCTATATTCCCACTGTTGGAGAATAGGACAAAGTGTTAAACTGACTCTAAGCAACAAAAGGAAGATGAGAAAACAGATGCACCCAAAGAGCTCCTGCACTTCTGGCCGGGTGTAGAAACATCACTTGGCTCAGAACTCCCCTCTAACTTTGCCTCTCCAACCAAGTCAGGAGAAGAACAGTGCTAAGAGGTAGCAGGATGCTGTTGGAAAGAGCCTCTCTCTGTTCCCCTCCTCCCTTCCGTGCCATGTCCTAAACCCTTCTGCATGAAGAAGCCTCCAGATCACAGCACTGACCCTCCAGATCACAGCACTGAGATCAGACTTGCCAGGGTCTCAGCACTGGTATTCAAACCTCCACACAGAAGCTCGTTTCCCATGCAATGGGTGCCAGTGAACAGAGCAACCACAGTGACAGGCATGAAGACAGGGCCACAGCAGTGTCACTGCCCCAGGCTCTGGGGTCACAGGTCTGCCTGCAGGTTGTACTGCCCTACACGAGCTCTTTCAAGCAGGTGTCCAAGTCCCCTGCAGCTCACCAGCCTCCTGCTGACTAAGGGCCCCTAGAACTCAGTGTGCCTGGGCCAGGCTGGGCTCATGGGCACAGCACATCCTCTGCCCTGGC